>NW_016690347.1:132571-229214 GCF_001604755.1 Lepidothrix coronata | reverse complement strand
GGAGGGGAGGGAGGGAAGGCATTAGCTCTTCATTCATCAGTTATGAAGGTGTGGAAGCTCCAGAAGCCTTGAGCTCATTTGTCATCCAATTCAGATTCAGAGAAAACTACTAAAGCACTAACACTGGTTATCTCTTATTCTTTTTTTTTTCTATCACATTAATTTCCTATCCCTCTCTTTCTCCCTCTCTCCCTTCCTCTCTCTCAAAAAAAAACCCCTACACTAATCTAAAGACAAGCCTTTGGCCTTTTTTTGCCCTTTCAAGGCAGTGTCTCAGTACAGCTGAATCTGCAACTATACCATCCATGCCCTCCTGGTATCTCCAAAGTGGAAATCAGCTAGAAGATACTGTTCTTTAAAATGCTTACTGTTTTCAGTTATGTTCCTGTGACCTCCTCCATTTTTGTTGCAATCACACCATTTTTGTTAGTTTAAAGTGTTTGCTTTTTAAATCTCAGTATTCCCAGATGCCATTGATCTCTTTTCAGGAGAAAAACATACTGAAATGCAGGAAAAGAGCCATGCTGCACAATGCTTTCTAGATTTAATCTTCCGATTACTCAGCTCCACAGAAATCTCATAAGCAAACTAGGCGTATCAAAACTGCTTTGGAGTTAACATTTAATATTCAAAGGACTAGCGAGTCATCTCCGTTATATGCATAACATTCAGTGCCTCCTCAGAAAACCTGAACTTATTTTCGTTCCTCCTGCTTTTCAAAATCAACCAGGGCCAACAAATGCAAAGAAAAAAGAGTAAACTTTGAAGCTGAGATTTAAAGCAATGAAAGTCAGGAAGTTCAAAAGTTAATGTTCCTATGGCTGTGGTTACTTGGCCATGTTGCAAATACATCATGCAAATACTTCAGGCTATTTTGTTAAAGGCATATAGTACTATGCCATAAAGCATAATAAAACATGCTGTTTTCTTTTCATGTGGAAACAATCTTGTATGAGGAACAGTGCAGTGTATTTCTACTGCTAATGCTAACTACTCCACCACAAGTCAAGTATCTCTGCCTCAAGGCACTTTGTTGTTCTGACAATGCTGGTGTCTCATTGGAATCCAGCTTTCCCTAAGCTCACCCAAGAGCTTACACACTGACCTCCCCAGGAAAAAAAGCCAAGTTCTCTCCTGACTCATTTGCCTCATCAGAAAATAATCTGTTTTTCCCCTTGAGATCAAAGAACATTTGTCACAGCTTTTCCATCCCTCACTTAGATGAAATTTAAGCAAATGGCCTTGTCGATCATCTCTTCCTTTCTGTTCTTCACTATCCTGGTTTCTACCTAGGAGCATATTGATGTCCAACTGCAGTAACCAACATGATCACATATCTGTCAAATACCCATCTTCACTACAGATGATGAAATACATATATGTAAAATATTCTGATTTAGCATAGAAGTTCTTTTACTCTCCCTGTAGTCTTCGTTTGTCTTCCATATTTTTAATATAAATATTGCTATGTCCTCATGTTAAAAGAGATCATTCCCCAGAAATGACTTACTCTTGCTCAACAATATTCTCTTTCTTAGCTTCACTGAGAACTCACCCACCGATGCTGGGTCAGTTTTAAGTACGAAATGTCTAAAACCCCACCAGTTTCACTATCTTCTCTGTCTCAGAGAAGCACAGTCATAAGCTGCATTCTTCATCCCAGAGCTAAAGGGACTTTAAAGACAAGGATTGTGGGTTTGAATGATATTCAAAAAGCTCAGGAAAGGAAAAACAGATCTAATGTATTCACAATACCCTAACTTGATGTGACTTTTGTACTAATTAGTTTTCAAGCACTAAAGTCTTCATCAAAGTACGACCCATTTAAGAATGAATGAATGAATGAATACCTGACTCAGATCATGGTCTGATAGAATGGGATGGAATATTTTTGGACACTGAAAGCATTGTATATGGATTCAGCTACATGACAACTTGGTATACTGGTAAGCCAAAAAAGCTCCTAAGTTGAGGTTTGAATTAGTCAAGACAAAACAGTAAGCACAAGCTCTTCCAAGTCTAGCCACCTGTTCACTAGTGCAAATTTTGCTCAGATACTTTTTGTCCAAATTTTCTTCATTGTTAGTCTTACCCAAGCTTATGTAGCTATGGTTGTTATAAGCCAGATGTAATGGTAGGAGACCAGTGTATTATCTGCAGTGTCTGCCAGCATAACCCATGCTGTGTGACCAGTCCATCACATATATGCCATACAGAATGAGAAGTAATGTTGTACATGTCCTTCAGAAAAGGAGAAAAACTAGTGATGTACTGCAGCTTTTCAGTACACTTTTTAGTGTGTAGCTATTAAGAAGGACTCTTGTGACTAAAAGTCACTTCTGTGTCCTTTAGATCCTTCTTTATCTCTCAGGAGAGACAACTGTATTCAATGGACAGTGTTGTGACAGAGAGTATCAGAAAGATGAGAAAATGTAACTGACCACTATTCACAGATAAATAAGAACATCTGACTTCTTTATTAATGCAATTCAGTTCCACATCCTGACCTGAATTCAGACTGTATATGGTCTAAAATATCAAGTTCAATTAAATGATCTTGCAACTGATCACTGAGCAGTTTTGCTGTGATTAAGCTCAGGGGAAAGGGGAGGTTTGACTGCAGCGACAGGCAAGAATCACTCCAGACTGCTGGTGTCTTCAGCTCCAATTAAACTCCAGCATGTCTGACAGAAGAAAAAAGGAAAATTACTGCTCTAAATGTTGATTATTTTTGTCAGAAAAAATACTAGTTATTCACTGTGCTCCTTCACAACTCTGAAAGGCAGGAGTACCTCTGAGTACATGTACAGTGACATGGGAATGCAAACGGGCTGTTGGTGACTAACTGCAATGACTGCAGAGTATGATCCAGTTCCACCTACGTTTGCATGGGCTTCCACTGGTGCCTTCGCCTTGCTTCAATAGCAGCAAGGGTAATAGCTACAGCTGAGGTGATGCTGTATTCAGTGCTCAGCAAAAAAAAACCCAAACCTGAGAGGAAGAGTTGTCAAGCTTGGGACAAACCTACAAAGATTTAAGCTTAGGTCTAAATAGGACGACGGTGGTTAGGCCCATTATTGTTGATGAAACAATTCACAATAATGAAAGTAAGCATGTGATGCCTTTGTAGGACAGGACGCTCAATTAATGCCAAGAAGCAACAGGTGGACAGAGCAATAAGACAGGTTGGAAGGAGGATGAACAAGGTAATATGAGCATGTAATATGAACACGATTTTAGCTCAGCACCTGCCTACCTATTAACAGCTGGCAGAGTCCTGTAGGCATTGTGAAAGATGGGAATTACGTTAAAACACTACTAAAATAAAATAAAACTAAAAAACAAAACAAAACAAAAAACAAACCCCCCAAACAAACCCTGTTCTGCTATTCTGTGGTAGTTTTTCTTCTAGTAGTAGATCAAAGATATTCAGCCATAAATATCTGACTTTTCAACAGATAATATCTAAGAACCTGAATACAAACAGATAATTTGGTCTGAAAATATCCCAAGCTGAAGGCATCAGCTACCTGTATAACACTAGTATTTTTTGCACAATGCACTAAGGCTATTCCAAGTAAACCCACCTACTTAAAGTGTATAAAAATGACTGTGTTACAAATTATTAACAAAAGTGTGTTCAAAACTGGGGAAAGAAGTGAAAGGCGAAGATAATAAACAAATTTACATCACATTCTACTTAGAAAACTAACAAGTAAATCTCCTGGACATTTAGAGTGAACAACTGCGCTTTTTCTCAGTTTCATACATTTCTGTCTTTTCTCATTACTTAAGCTGATTTGTTTAGCATTGCAGCAACAATTTCTAGCAGCTGTTGTAACATTAATAAACTACATCAGATAACCAAGAACTTTGGCAAACTACTTCTATCAGAGGAAGGATGCAAGAAATTATTTGTAGCTTAAACTACTTTCTGGTCAAAACAAAATAATCAGGTTTTTGTGGCCCAGATGTTGTCCAACTGGTGAAAAAAATAATTTGTTAGAGGAAAGATAAAAGGACATACAATGTTGCAGTATAAAATCTCACAAAGAGTGGATATAAACTAAAGACCTATTCACATCCACTCGTATCATCATGGGACCAAATTCAGTTTGTTCCTGGTTAATTTTCAGTGCCTTTGAAACATGCCAATCAAAGGGAAGAAAATGCTGTTAAGAAGTGAGCCTTTTTTTTAAGGGTAGAAGAAAAAAATAATAATTTAGCAGAGGCAAAACACAGATAAAATATTTTCTAATAAATACACAGAAAAATGTAATGCACATAATGTACACAACAGTTACCATAGGCTAGTAAGCATCACAGAAGCATAATCCTATATAGTGAGAGTACTTTTTATACATATGATTTACATTTAATTATTCTAATAATAATGAACATTTAAAAAACAATGTTCATTAAAATTCCTATTAATATCATACTGTTAAAATTTCAATCAGAGAAATTAATCATAAAAAGATAATTTATTAATTTTATCTATTCATAGGGATAAAACATACATTTGCTTGTATACAAGTAACAATAGTTTCACAATTAGAAAGAATATTATTTTTGTTTTTTTCACTTGCTTTATGCTATAGTTCCTAACACTAGTCGGAATAGTTATATTTACAGTATAAAGTATGTAAATAAATCTCAAACCATCAGCTAATAATGTATTTTTCATTATTAGTCAATGGGGACAACATCAGAGGCAGTATAGCTCTTAAAATGCCACAAGAAAGAACCACTTGAGAGATCATAGTTCAGCTCACATGTAAGTCAATTTTGCCTCTTTTTTCAGGTTTGAAGATTTGACTGGTTTATCCCACTATTGATCTTTAGTATATTCAAACAGATTTTTATTTTTTATTATTAATATTGTTATATTAAAACACATAATTTTAAAAATATTCTAAAGTTTGCTTTAATTTTAAAGATGTTTTAGAAACAAAATAGTTGAAATAGCTTACCAGGAGCAATTAATTAACTGGTTGGTTATTTTTTTTTCCAAATTCATACCATTTTGTTTATATTTGCTGTCCTACAGTCAATTCTTTAGCCAGCAGGCAATTACTTAGAATAAGAAGTTCTTCCAATTTATTTGGGATGGTTTTATATACCGATCTCAAGCATTAAATAAAAAACCTCTTTAATTCAGGAAAATATAACAACCAAGATTCCCTAAACTCTGAAAGCATTCGAAACTGAAGTAAAAAGAGACAGCTTCATAGTGAAGAATGAATTTCATCTACCAAGGTCAATGGTCAGGGATAACAATAAAGTACATTGCAATGTATTTGCAGTAATTTCTCCCACAAGAGTTTCCGCATTTGCCCCTACTTCAGACAAACAAGCAAGTGCCCTTTGTTTTCGGCTTAACATGCTAAATCTCCTGCATCTTTTGACCCTCCTCCCTTCTCTCCTGTCTCCCCAGTCTGATCTTGGAATGTTAAGAAAGATTCCCCCATTTATCACAACCTGACAAGCCCAACAGGGTCACAGTCCCAGCCCCAGTCCTATCGTTTTGCTGATCCAGCCTCGGCACAGGCATGAAACTTCAAAGATATTTTGCCACAGGCAAAAATTAGTCCTTATTTGCTTTAAAATCCAAGTATCAATCAAGTTAAACTGTGCTTCGGTACAGCTAACATTTTGAATGTTAAGAGCATGTGTACATTTGGTTCTTAGCTGTGACTTTAATTGAATGCAGAACTCACCTGGAATAGGAGTGCAAATACTTTAAGTACAGCAAAAATCTCACCATGAGAAAATCCTTGATAAAAAGAACTGTCCAAAAATTTATGCAAACACACAAAAGCACCTTTTTATGCATGTGTGCAAATAAATATATATAATACATACAGAATCTCTGTTTATGTGAAATCACTTCAGATTTCCAAGGTTTTATCAGTTATACTGGATGAGCAGCCACACTTATATGATTGCAAAACTCAGTTAATTACTTTTAAATGTTCCTGAAATTAACAACTACCGATTTAACATGAGAACAAGCAGAAAACTTTGCTTCAGTATTTAGGAAGCAAATCTTCAATTAGCTCTAGGTAAAATAATACTATCCTGGGATACTGCCTACCACCTTCTGTTCAGTCTAATACAAACAACAGAATAATAATGCTTTTTAAATCAATCCAAGTTCTTCAATAAGTATTTTTAACTGCATTTCTTCAGGGCTAAAATGGGATTCATCTTAAAATCAGCTTTAAAAAAAAAATTCACATTTTCTTCAGATATTTACTTATAACTGAATACTCTTTAAGAATGTATTAATTCAGGGCAATGACTGAATACTGCATAGAAAAATAAACCATATCAATATTAGCTTTCCTGATAAAGTACTACCAAAATGTATATTGTTTCTTTTTTTCCTTCAATATAACTGAAAATATTTAATAAAATAAAATATAAGAAGAAACTAAGTAACATACTATCTAGAGCATTAAATTCTAAAACCTGTTCACATACCTTTTTTCCATAAATTTTATACAGCCATCTCTTTTATTTAAAAATACTGAAATAATATGTTAATTTTTTAATCTCTTGTAAATAACATTTATTTAATAAATTTTACAATTCAAAGCTTAACATTGAGTAAAGTGCTACTCATTTCCTATACTGTCCCAAAGTAAATGAAATTTCAATAAAATTTATGTTTAGCTATCTGCAAAGAAAACAAGAGAAAACAAAAGATAAGAACGATAGGTAAACATGTGAATGAGACAGTATGCATTGAGGTTTTTCATGGGCTTCCTCTATTTAAACAGTCTATTCAGACATTTTCTCAAACCACATTCTGTTTAAGTTTAGAAAATAACCTTGACTTCTAATTTCTGTAACAGATGAATTAGCTTCCCTGTATGCACACTCTGCCATGTGTATAGATGTATGCATTCTCACACAAACATACAGATATTTTCCAAACCCAAATTCTTTTGCTTGATATTATCCACATTCACACACGGTTGCTGCAATTTGATTTGCTGTACTGTTTACAAGGTATACTAAGTACTTTTAAAAATCTCAAATTATCTTCGAAAAATGCTTTGGCAAGAACTATATTTTAATTCAGGAAATTAAAATATTACTTGCTTTACACAGCCTTTTCAAAATTACATTTGATTTACTTTAGAAGAAATTATAATGGCACAAAAGGTACTGAGACAGTCAAAAGCTGTTTAGCCGAAATGTATTTCAGAAAATAGTGAACAGACCAAGAAAAGAAACATGTAACTGGATCCTGCTGCTTGCTGCTTACCAGATCACAGGCACAAAATTGAAGAATATACTGGCTGTAATAATTATCATATCTTCCTTGCAAACAGGTTCCCTACCTATTACACTTCCCTATAGCTGTAAATGCCTGTTTACAGTTGGGCCAAATTGCATTGCTCTTTCTTCTCTGGGACTCTGCTTGCTGCACTAGGATAACAAAACAGCACTCCCAGAGTAAACCCCTACCGAGTTTCCCTGAATGAAACAGACATTTAAGAAGCAGTAATCCTTATGCCAGCTCCCACCGCGGCCTCTGCATGAAGCACGGCAGCAGCACTTGCTGGGCTTGCTGCTGCGTGGACCCCAAGGCAGAGAAGAGCATCTGAGTACAACAGCAGCACATGCACACAGGTTCCCTGCAGAAAGTTTTAATCAGAATTTAGTCTGTGCAATTGCAAAATGCACTAAAAAGTCTGAAACAAATTAACAATGAAGTAAGACTCCAACACAAACTCACAGCGGTAAGTGACAGATAACATTACAGACACAGTTAGACCGAACTTTGAGGAGGTAGGACTAATGCTTTAGCATAATTACACTTCAGCATTATTTGTTCCAAATGAATGTCTGTTCAACTTAAAAATGAACTAAATGGACTTGAATGAAGTATTAGTAAGTTAAATTTATTTTATTGTATCCACAGTTTTTGTAGTTAAGGGCTAATTAATTTGAATTCATGTCTAGACACCTGTCTCAGCATACTGGCCTTTAAGTGTCTCTTACAAAAATGTTATTGAATAACACACCAGGGAACTGCTCACAGATTTGACAAAGTGTGACATTTGCAGCACATTACAGAATAACGCGTTATATTTCTTACAGTACTTAACAAGTAACCTCCTGTGGTAAGCAAAAGCTCCTCCAGAAAGAACCTGATGGATCCAGTCCGGTGACCTACCTTTATTTTATCATTAAACAACATATGCATCAATATCACAAATTAAAATCCATCATAACCTTACCTGAGTTGTCTCTGAAGAACAGAAACCAACTCCCCAGATATGCAAAGTCAGTTTCCAGGAAAAAAACCAAAAAAAACCAAAGAAAACCAAAAGAGAATATCTGTTACGTTTTTCACTAATTAACTTCCACTGTAGAGCAGCTAAGGGTGTGCAGGCAGACCAAAAAACTTTTGCATCAATCAGCTAGGATTTTTTAAACTCAGGAATACTGAAGACACTTTGTTCTTCCTTGAGCTGTCATGCTGAGCCTAGGACAGTCTGGTTACTTAAGTTAACTAGGAGGAGATCTGGATAGTAAACAAGCTTGGCTCTGTCCAATGGCTTTCCACACCCTCCTGTTTATAGTAAGATGACTTGCATTCAGAGGTCACCCCATCAACAGCTCCTGTCTTTCAGTGGGTATCTAATGTGCTGCATTTATCCCAAGGCTCTTTTAATGAAACCACCTTCCTGGTCCCTGCTCGCCTGCTGTCACTATGACACATCTGCTCCTTATTGTGCAAAACCCTATTAAGTGTTAAAATATACAGAAAAGTTATACCTGGGCATATATTCTGCAAGGAATTCAGATGTTTATAAGCGCTTACCTTGCCTGTGAATATTAGCAAAATAAAGTCTTTTTAAAGATCAAAGAATTTTGGCAGCAACATTTATCTTGTGAAGAAAAGAAATTCAAGAGGAAGGAAGATGGATGTCATTGTTTGATCTGGATCTAAAACTTTTACAAACACTCCCCAAAAGGATAATGCATGTGCCTATGCCAGATAATATTTACTTGAATATGTTAACATACTGGAAACAAGAAAGAAGGAGTGTCCTTGAGCTCTGCTGTAAAATGATACAGAGCCAAAAAAAACAAAGGTCAACTGCCAGGACCCCAATGCAAACATCAAGTCAATTCTGGGCTGAAAGAATACATGGAATTTATGTTTCTTACAAAACAATACGGAAAAGCATATAGTTTCCTAGCTCTCATTTTTTTAGGCATACAACGTGCTACTGGTTACAAGAGGTTTGTGATCCGACTGGAAATTGTTATTTTCTTCATACAGCATTGCAAACCAAAAGGACAAAGCCCCCAGAAATTGCTTATCACAACAGACTGATCTAAATTAACTGTATCTTAAAACGAGGACAAGCAAATAATGTTTACTATTATTCTTCAGAAGTCCAAAGTCTTATAAGAATTGAGAACCATTTCCAAATTTCTACCAGTACTTTTTTCTCATTTCTTAGCCATCAGGCAGCACTAAAAAGTTCAGCCTTTTTTTAACGTGGAGATGTGAAACTGAAGATGGCACTCTCTCCCTATGCAAACACAAGCCTGACTGCTGCTCAGAAATGCTCTTTGAGTGAAAGTTACACCTGTAGCACATTTTCGGCACCATTTTTTGTCACCACTACAGCATCAAAATGACAGATAGCAGCTTGGCTCTGTTAAAGCTAATAAAACATGATTGATGAACTGAGCTAGAAAGCCATGTCAGTTCAGATTAGGATATTTGTGCCATCATTTGACAGGTTCCATGCTTTATTATTAGAAAGGACTGTGAGGGCCACTAATAAATACATCCATCCAGATTCCCTGATGCCTTTTCTTTTACTTAAATCTACTTATGAAGTTTAAATACAAAAGCTTTTTCATGTGAAATCTCAATTTTTATAAAATACTTGTGCTTAGAAATACAATATACTTCCTTAAACAGGTGCCTGTCAGCTGCTATTATCTCATGCACTGAAATCGAAGCAATCCTCATTTTACTGCATTATGTGGCATAATAAAGGCCCACCTCTTCAACAATGAAAACCCACTGGAGCATATATAAAGTACCAGGGAGAGCATAATCAGCTTTCAGATGTTGTTTCTGACATTAGCATTGGGCACAACCCCACTATTAACTGCTGAAACAACTAATACATCAGATGTGGAAGGTTGCTAATGCAAGATTGCTAATGCAAGCAGTTGGTTTTTTCACCACCAAAAGAAGGGAAACAAAGGAAAAAGCTATTGCAGAAAATGCTGCCAAAGGAAGACTAAAGGCAAGGGGACATACATGAACAGGGGGCTCCAAAGCTCCAATCCTTAGTCACTACTCCATGAGTTGCAGAGCACTCACAGTAGCAGACAAGGAACTAAATTTGTCTCTTCTTCTACCAGGCACTGGGCAGAGGAAAACCAGCCTGGGCTTGGACTCCATCAGCAGTTAAGAAGCACACCACCAGTCCCTTTGCACACCTCCTTATGCAGGAGGTCTTCACTCAGCAGCTTCAAACCAGAGAGGATTGTCTGTCACCCCCTGCCACCACTTCTCCTCTTTACTCACGTCTTCTGCCACAGACTAACACATCTCTGCTCCCAAGAATGCCAGGACCAAAGAAACAACTGTAAGCCTTCCTCTTTTTCCCACTAAAACAAAACAATTTTACTGTTTCTCAGGCGTGGATGCCTGGATGCCAAGTACAGGTGTTTATCCCACGCTGGCAATAAAAAATTTCTATGCCATAGTTCAGTGCACACACCAGCAGTGTCAAGAGATGATGAGAAAAAATTATTATAGCTACAACACACATTCTTTTCTCAGACTGACTGACAGGGAAGCCACTGTCCCAACATCCCTGTGATGGATGAACTGCTCTGTCTGCAAACTGAGGTTACTAAGGGGGAGATGTTTTTTATGGACATGTCCTTTATTTACAGCACCATTCTAAGGACACAAACGTGACAGAAAGGAAAATAGCTGACATTAGCAAATAAAAATTGTATTCAAGAAAATATGAAAACAAGAAATGCAAAGTATTTTGAATTTTTCAGTTAGTTCTGCAACCAAAAGTGCTTGGTTTAGGGCCACAGTAGTGAAAATTACTCCATATATTCCTGTTCTACATTTTGTATTATATACTGTTGTTCACTGTTTGCCTGCAATACAGGGAATACGAAACTAAAAAGAAAAGCTTACCAGCAAGCCTTTACATTTTAAGCAATCTCACAAACTGACATTGCCAACTAGTGAGTTGCTTTTTTGCTGTTCCTTCAGATTTTATCATATGACGTGAACTACTTCTTAAGGTATGTTACAGGGAAAACACACAGCCACACTACGAGTTACACAGATGAGTAATCTTGTCGTACATGTTTTGAGAACCACCAAAACCGCTCCATATTTTAAGTTAGTATATTTTTCAAGCAATCAAAAGATAAAAATTACTGAAAAAGAAGAATGTATGTAGAGACACTTTTTGAGTAGGGGCTACCTGTGAGATTTTGGGTTGGTCAACAGTTTCAAATTCAATGACAAATAAATATTTTAATGGATTCCGATCTTGCACTCAAAGAGGGTTTGAAGGTGCTTTGATCAAGAGGACTGCACCAGCCCCTGATTCTCCCCTTCGGGGTCTCTCCACATTTCCCTGGCTGGCTGACTAGCTCTGGTGAATCACAGGAGGCCTGGGAGTGGCAAACTTTATCCGTAGAACAGATAATGGTATAATGGTGCCTGAAACACACCCAGCTTTTTCAGAAAGCTAACTTGGTTGCTTTTACCTTTTCTTCTTAGTTTGTATTTTTAGTTCAAAGCTAAATAAGAAATTCCCAGATCCAAACTACTGTGCTTTTTCAAGAAATCTAAATTAAATTTAAATTTACAACCCCCTCCTGGATGGCTTTGTTGACTTGTAATTTTTGTTTTGTTTGTCTTCTCTGAGCTGTATCTGTGGCAATTCATTAGACTTTACGGAAAAATAAACTATCATTTGAATTTCACTTCATGAGTGCCTCCTGCCTGCTCCAAGGTTTGTCTGTAAAATCAAGGGATCAACAAATAAAATCATTACTATTCTAATACTTCCATCAATATATGATGCTGTATTTATTAGACTCTCCAGACACTACTAACGCTGTGTTATGTTCTGCCTGGGCACTCACCAGCTTGAAGCTTTTTTGGAGGAAAGTCTGCAGTTTCATCACAGTCCCCACCACCTTCCCTCTCCTTTTCCCCTCAGCCTTGCAGACAGTGTCTTCTTGGATACAGAGAACAACAACAAAACAGCAGATGCTAGATGGATTTCAGGATATGCACTTTCTTGACACTTGAAACTGCTATCAAAAGCTAAAAACTGTTTAAATCTCAAAAGGTTAAAAACATGAAAAAACAGATCTATGAATCTAATTTTTTTCTAAACCGTATTCATTTACATCTCATTTACACCTTCCATTTTAATTGTTTCTAATATTCATTCTGATTTAAAACAAACAAAAACATAAAATCTTAAACTTTTCATAACACATGAAGTTCAAGGTCTAAACATTGTGAAAAGAGTCTTCATATAATTTCTTCTACAGGGAAGTTGACATATGACACCTTATCTTTTAAAGGTATTTAAGGTAAAAAAAATAAATTATAAGAATATTCATTCAAGCCCCTGCTAATTATTATGTGTTTTTATTACCATATTTTCTAGGATTCCAGTCAAGATGAGCAATGTGTTCAGTAAACAGTGCTGGGCACAAATATGATCTCAACACTGAAGGCTTAAAAACTAGTTTTACTTACGGCTCTAGAGTCAATTCAAGTATAATCTTCCAAGTTTATGTTATGACCAAATAATTTTATGGAATCACAGACCATGCTGAGTTGGAAGAGACCCACAAGGATCATCAAGTCCAACTCTTAGCCCTGCACAGGACCATCCCCAAGAGTCACATCATGTGCCTGAGAGTATTGTCCAAGCACTTCTTGAGTTCTGCCAGGCTTGGTGCTGTGACCACTTCCCTGAAGAGCCTGTTCCAGTGCTCAACCACCCTCTGGGTGAAGAACCTTTTTCTAATATCCAACCTAAACCTCCCCTGACACAATTTCAGGCCGTTCCCTCAGGCCTATCACTAGTCACCACAGAGAAGAGATCATTGTCTGCCCCTCCTCTTCCCCTTTTGAGGAAGTTGTAGACTGCAATGAGGTCTCCCTTCAGTCTCTGCTTCTCCAGGCTGAACAGACCAAGTGACCTCAGCTACTCCTCATATGGCTTCCCCTCAAGGCCCTTCACCATCTTCATTGTCCTCCTTTGGACACTCTCTAAGAGCTGAATATCTTTCATATATTGCGGTGACCAAAAACCACACACAATATTCAAGGTGAAGTCACACCAGTGCAGAGCAGAGCAGGACAATCACCTCCCTCAACCGGCTGGTGATGCTTTGCCTGAGGCCCCCCAGGACATGGTTGGCCCTCCTGGTTGTCAGGGCACTGACGACTCATATTCCACTTGTCATCAACCAGGACCCCCAGGTGCCTTTCCACAGCACTGCTCTCCAGCATTTCATTCCTCAGTCTGTACGTACATCCAGGGTTGCCCCATCCCAGGTGCAGAATCCGGCATTTTCCCTTGCTGACCTTTATATGGTTCGTGATTGCCCAGTCCTCTAATTTGTCAAGGTCTCTCTGCAGGGTCTCCCTGCCTTCCAGGGAGTCAACAGCTCCTCCTAATTTAGCGTCATCAGCAAACTTACTTGGTATACCTTCAAGTCCTGCATCCAAGTAATTTATGAAAATGTCAAAGAGCACTGGGCCTAAGATGGAGCCCTGTGGAACCCCACTAGTGACAGGTTCCCAGCCTGATGTCACCCCATTCACTGTTACCCTCTGTGCTCAACTTATGAGCCGATTGCTCACCCACCACATGATGTGTTTATCCAGCCGTGTGCTGGACATTTTGTCCAGTAGGATCCTGTGAGAGACAGCACTGAAAGCTTTACTGAAATCTGAAACCATGACATCAACTGCCTTCCCTTGATAAACTAGGTGGTTTACACTGCCATAGAAGGAAAGCAGGTTTGATAAGCTGGACTTTCCTCTCATGACGCCGTGCTGGCTATGACCAGTGACTGCCTTGTCTTTCAAGTGGTTTTGAATACTTCCCAGAGTAATCTTCCCCTAACTTTACCAGGCATTGAAGTGAGACTGACAGCCCTGTAGTTTCCGGGATCCTCCTCCTTGCCCTTCTTGAAAATCGGGACAATGTTTGCCAGCTTCCAGTCAGCTGGGACATCTCCAGATTCCCAAGATGGCTTGAAAATCAAGAGACGTTTTGTGATGACATCAGTAGCTCTTCGAGGATTCTGGGATGAATCCCATCAGGCTCCGTAGATTTGTTAGGATATAGCTGGAGCAGCAGATCCTGTACAATTTCAGAGCTGACTTGGAGTTGATCATTCTCACAGCCATGGTCCTCCAGCTCAAGGCACTGAGCCCTCCTTGGTTCATCATCCGTGATAAAGACAGGTAAAGAAAGCTTTAAACAGCCCTGTCTTGTCTCTGTCCCTGTTTGTGAGGTGACCATCCTGTAACGGGCCAATGATATTTCTATACTGCCTATTGCTATTCATGTATTTGAAAAAAACTCTTTTTATTGTTCCCCGCATTTCTGGCCAGCTTCAACTCCAGCTGAGCTTTGGTCACGTGAAGTTTCTCCCTACAGTATCAAGCAGAATCTCTGAATTCTTCCCATGTCACCTGACCTTGCTTCCACTGGGCATACACCTTTCCCTTTTTGCTTTATTTCCAAGAGAAGGGGTCTTCTACCTTGCCTGCTTGACTTCTGACACTTGGGAATTGCCTGTTTCTGTGCCCTTAGGAGGTGATGTTTGAAAAGTGACCAGAAGTGATGGACCCCAGCACCTGCAAAAACATTTTCCCAGGGGACAAGAGTTACGCGAAAGTTCGGAAGGAGTTTAAATTTTTGAAGTGGACTTGAAAGCTGCAAGAGAAAGAAGAGATCAATTCATTTGGAGTTTCTGACATGAACTTCTTATCACCAGACCCCATTTTCAGTCATTTTAACCACTATGTGTTCAAAGACACTCAGTAAGACTGCGTATCTGACTGCTCTTAGTCAAGCCTCCTATTCTGGAAAACATCCAGTTTGAAGAAAATACAGTCCATTTAAATATCTCAATGTATAATGCTCTTTACTGCTTGTACTGAGCAGTTCTTTTAGCTTTTGTTCTGCTTTTGCAACAGGGCCAGCTTCCTCCCTCTTGACCCTCCTTCCCCTGCACATGTGACTGCTACTGTGTACTTACTCAGAAATGATGGTTTGAGAAATGGCAGGATAGATTTTTCATATAAAACAAGGGATGTATCCTTGCTTTAACTTACTGTTTATTTTGAAAACTTATTGGCACCTCCATAATTGCCATGGACCTTCACAAGAGAAAGCTGGAGCAATATCAGGTCGGAGACAACCAAAGCAGGGATTCCTATGCTGTGGTATGCAAACCACTTCAAGGGAGTACTTTTGTGCTGGGCCAGGCAAAAGCAGGAGCAGCAGCAATAGATCCTGACCTTTCTGGGCACAGTGCTAGGACTCACACTGTTTATTTGTGCCTGGGGCAAAATCTAGTGTGGTAGGGGAAGTGCTTTTTTGCATGACAGAAAATACGGTGTTTAGGTTCTGACTCGGGAGACATGGGAATTAAGGAATGGCTGACTTACTCTGAAAAAGATCACCTCTATATGACTCTTTCCTAGCAAATAAACTCTTTTAGGCCTTCTTCAGTTTAAAGGATTAATAAAGTCAGCATTTTTTACTGAAGACACTTCCCTTGATATGGAAGTATATAAGAAACATTCCTCTGTCCTTTTTGAAAAAATATAAACTTTCAATGTAACATGATAACTTTTATGCCTGCATTAAAAATAAACTGGCCAAAATAAGAAATGTAAAAAAAAAAAATTTAAAAGATTAAAAATTGCCAGTACAATAACTGCCTAAAGAACACAACTAAAGAAAAGCTCTGGTTGTGAGTGAATGAAGTTTATCTTTTATAAATTTAGGGAAGCCAGCCACTTTGTATAAAGAAATGGTTTTCACTGTATAAAAACCCTGAAAGGGAGCCTTAAGTAAAAATTACCAGAAATGTGAGTTACCTGGCAAAAATTCTTGGGTTTCTTCATCTCTACTTATGGACTTTCCTAGGAGATATCTAGCTTATTTGTCAGTTAACTTGACCTTTATTGGAAACAATTTTTCTCAGGCAATTATGAAACATTGTCCTACCAATGTCCTTTAACATTTTAAACAAAAGATATATCAGAAATAATAAAAATAATTGTTTTATGCACTATCTCAGCAATGTTTTAATAAAGAATCCATGCTCTGAAAGTCCTGCTTAGCCATACTAACTATTGATGTCGCCATCTTTCCATCTAAAGACACTAACAGTTAGTTAATAAAAATCCTCTGGTATCACACAGCCATCTTTCTCCCAGGTTATGCACGACATTGTAACTGTTAGACAAGTTAGTATTCCACATTTCGTAGTCATACATCTGATACTAAAATCATTCTTTAAAAACATAATTCTAACAATCTTTTACCATAATTAATTAATAAATTTTATATATGCTTTCTTCATTTGGGTAAGATCTCTATGCTTTTTCTATAATGCTTCCAAAAAGTTTGTATCAAACATGGTGCTGACAAATTTGTTCCCTTGAATGTATATGTTCTTCTACTCAGCAAAGCAGGGCCTGGATAGCAGTTTCCATTTTTCCCTTTGTTTGTGTTGGCAGCTTTACCAACAGGAATTACAAAGAATTTCATAGCCTAGCAAAGGGAGGAAGTGACATCTCTATATCCCCAAACTATCCAAGCTTTCAGCAGCTTGCTCCTTTTTACACTGTGCTAAACTATAGACTTTTATTCCTTTTTCCTCCAGTGACAGGTTACTGCTTAACTAAAATACAATCCTCCCTCTTTGCAATTTTATTAAATTCACCCTTTGCTGTAAGCTATTGCATGTTGAAGGCTAAGTTAATTTTTTATTCCTAAGAAACACAGAAAAACAGGGGGGGATATTCTGTTCTTTAGAGGCATTCATCATTTTGGGGGGAAATGTACCCCAATAATCAAGAGCAGAATGTGGTTTTTGGCTTCCACAGATAGTTTTGAGAAAATATCATTGTATTAAACTGATCACTTACTAAATGCTACAAGCTTTTTAAAATTATAAAACACCTAAGAATTCTACACTGCTTCAGTATTTTTTTTAAACATGAAGATTTACAATTGGAAATACAGTGATATTAATGTTCATTTATAACAACACCCTCCTTTACTGCAGTATCCATCTAAAACTATCGATGATAAAGTAACAAAATTTGACCCTTGCTGTGTTTCTTTACCTAGTATTTCTATGTATAAAGAATTCGTTTTCCCTGTATAAAAATTTAATTTTCTATGTATAAAGTTTTACTTCACTGCATTCAGTTTTCTTCTCATCACATTTGCAATTCCACTACAGTCAATGGGGTTGCACTGTTGTGAGAACAAAATCTGAATCAGGATGCAGATTTCAACACCATCCTACTCACAAATATAGTGTTTCAGACTTTTTACCACAACTTCAAAGGTGGATCATCTTACAAGTGACTAGTGCTGGAGAGCAAACATCCTCCATCATCATAACCAATTTTTCAGCATCAGCACAAGCATTTGGAAGAATTACTTGTTTTACATGGCCATCTGTATTTCTGGACACAAGTACAGAAATGCACATAAGTTTTTACCTTTTTTTACCTACTATTTAGATCTGCATATATAAATGAAGAATAAAGTATCACAAATCATAGTATTTTGTAACGTGATTCAGAAGCTTTAATAAAATCAGGTTTCTGTCACTGTCATGAGACATACAGTGCTTAAAAATTAAAATCCTACAGTGAGGGGTTTTTCTTGTATACCTTTACATTTGTATTTTCCTAAAACAGACGTCTAAAAATTTCCATTGAGGCCTAAATAGGGTACATTGCATTCTGCTTCTCCAACTGGACTGTTCATCATTCCCAGTAATCAAATAACACCTTTTCAAGACTACAGGATAAAACGTAGAGGATAAAATGTAGAGGTTTCAATGTTTTTTCCCTGTGAGAAAGAAGTGAACTGAAATACACACAAAATGAAAAATAAAACTTGGTAACTTTTGCAGGTAAACAAAATTTTTGTCCAAACTGGGAACCAAGCACTAAACTCAAATGGAATACAGAAAAAACCATTAATGGTATTTCCCTGTATTATGTTGAAGTGTTTTTTCTCAACTTTGAAAGTAATGTGGTAATTCTGGTCACTGGTCCTAAAAAAGAGTATAGATAAACCTTTTTCTTCTCTCTTAGACAGACACAACTGTATTTTAATAATTTTTAGGATACAAGAAAGTGTTCTGGAGATACACATTTAAGCAATGTATTTCTTTCAAAATATTGGTTTCCATACCAATACAAGTATTCAGCATAACCTATGAAAAAAGCATATCCACATGCTTATTTCTTCACACGTGAACTGTCTCACTGGCTTTAATAAGTGTTTAATTCACAGTGTGCAGTTAGGTATATGTGTAAATCACCACAAGAATGGAACCTGAATTGAAAAAGTATTGAGTTTCTACCAGGGATTTCAGGTCTATTCTCCTTTCCAGATTTGTAATACTTAATTGTTTTCAACAAAAAAAGATATCACAGTTTAGTATTTGCAATTAGAAATGAGACTTACTGCTCACACATATTTCTAAAGATGTACAAACACCTTGAAATATTACTAAAAACAATTATATAGTGCATGAAAATATTGCTTCAGATATTTGAAACCATTCAAGCACATATATATCAATTAAAAATTCATCTGCTATAAATACCTTCAGTTTTAGCAAGAGTTCATGGGAATATTAGAAAACACTAAGGAATCTTTTAAATAACTTCAGGTGCACAGCAGAGAGAGGAAATATGCAAGTTGGCAACTAAAATACGTAGCTAAAATAAAGCAAGAACTATTTTACTACAAGAAAAATGGTGTAAAAAAAAAAAAGAAAAAAAGTGCATTTAAAAAAATTAAATAAATGCCTGGACTGCCTGCACAGAAGGGCAAGGTAGAAAAAAGACAATTCACAAGTGAAGTCCTTCTGAATAGTGCCTGTGTGAGCAGGGAGCAGCAACCACTGGCAGCCGAAAGGGTGTAGATTTTTTTTTTCCCCCAGTGAGTGCTGCACTCCAGAGCTGGCTGAGAGCTCAGTTTAAAAGATATCAACCACGATATCTCTGCCTTCAGTCTCTATTACAAATTAGATTACCAGATTAGATCTTCGCGTTATACAGGATACAGTGACATAGTTATGAAAGTGGACATTACTGATGATTTTAAGGTAGTTGCAAGAGTCAATGCACTGTCTGGTGAAGTTATGGAACAATCTGTCAGGACAAGGAGTTCAAACTTACCTCTACACTACATGGATTTGTTGTTGTGAAATACAAGTATTTCTGTCTGACCAAAACAAAAGTACTTAATATTTGTGGATGGTCTTTTTTTCATTAAATTATTTCAGTCATACAGACATCCATGTTCTCTACGGGCAATGAATTCCAAATCTATATTATATGTTGTTACAAAAATATTCCTTTTATTAGTTGGAAAAGTATTTCAGTTTCTTTTTATACTTCCTATATTGCATCACTTGACTTACAGTCTCTGCTGTAGTCACTATTGCATACACATTACTGCACTCATCTGTCAACTCTATCTGTTGCAGTTCATAAAGGATGCCTGGGGGTTTGAATTTGTTTATTAATCTCCATTTCCCATATCTGAATTCTGTAAGTCTTCCGAATCCGTAGCATGTTGAGCAAACAGAATTGAACAAAAGGCATGGATTTCTCTCCCTCTCTCTGTTCCTCTGTGCTTTCCTGTGGCAGCACAGAAAGACTGCAAGAGACTCAAAACTCACCACTAGGTAATGTTTCTTTAAATTTTTTGTGAGGTCACTTATGCTGTTATCTGGAGTACCAACACTCCTATCTATGTAAGTCGTAGCAGGGACACAGGGTGGCAGGGCAGAGGAGTCTACTCACATTTTAGGGAACTACAATACAATTCCACTACTTTTTACTGGATAGCACACTTCTCAGTCCAATCATGGGACTCTGTCAGCATGACACTGAAAAACAAAACCCACTGTACTACTGCAGATGCCACATCTCCTCCTCAGCTGACTTCTAACTTGGGTTCCTCAATGAGGACTTACAACTAGGTTGAATGAACCTGAATTTTTTAATGTAAAGTTAAATGCCTGAAGCAATTGTATGAACTCTCCTTTCACCAGATTTAAACAGGTAAACAGTTAGTGCTACCAAAAACTCTCCCTTACTAAAAAAGAAACACAACACTGGGAACCTTGAGGCTGATACTTTAGTTTTTAGTTAAACAAAATTTAAACTTCTGGTTTCTATAATAAGATTTACCATATAGACAAAAAGGGAGTGACAACCACAGATTACTAGGTCAGTGTTGCAAGCTCAGAGGGACACATTGTCTCAGGGCTGGTCGTTGAGAAAGGAACACAAATAGGACCTGGAGGTGCACCAAGTTTAAGAATAAACTAAGCGGCAGCTCGAAGAGGAATTCTGGGGGGGCAAGTAGCTTGGAACAGCTACCATCTCAATGACATGTAGGGAATTGGAAAAAGGAGCTGAAGGACTGTTTCAAAGAACATGTGTGAATGAAAAATTAACCTTGAGCATTTGGAAAACATTAACTAATGCTTCCATTTGACACTATGTGAAAAGCTCCTACAGCTTCCTACTGCATGAAACAGACTCTTATGTCTTACTTTCTCTGAATCTTTATCACATGAACCTCCTCAAACCAGAAAAAGAGGAAATGAAGGGTCCTTAAAAGTTGAAGATGGAAAATTGAGTTTTTCATTACAACTCTATTTTTCTGATAAAATATTACACAGATTCTTAGATTTCAGAGTTCAGTAAATCAGCTGAGGAATTCTTCAGTAAATTTAAGTCAAACAGAAGCCATTTTCTGAGGGCTGGAGAGCAAATTCTGATGGCTAAATCAATTCAAAGGGAATAAAAATGAGAAAGAACATAAACAGGAACTGTGCTAACAGTAAAAAGGCAGAAACTTGACACTATACATAAAGCTTACAGTATGTAAGATTTTCAAAATTTATCTAGGAATTTTGGGCACTAAATCACACTCGTTTTGAAATTTCATTCACTAAAACAGAGTGTTCATAGTCACTTCTTGGCTAAACAAGAGGACATAAAATTAATTTAATCTACGTGAAAAAATTAGCACTGTCTTAAAAAAACCAAATATTGCATATTTTGATGAAATACAATTAAAATTCACTAACCTTGAGCATTAATCAGGATAATCATCATCAAAGAATCACAGAATGGTTTGGGTTGGAAGGGACCTCAAACATTAGTTCCAATCTTGCTGCCAAGGGGGGCTAGTATATTATGAAATGCAAGAGCTTACAGAGAAGCATCTTTCAGATTTTGTCTTGATGTTTAAATTGTACAAGGTTTGAAAGTTACTAGGTTATGAAGAACTGATTCATGAGCTGATTCACGTGCCCCTCCAACTTTAAGATGGCCTGAAAGTCTACCAGGGTAAGACTGAAACTTCTGCTGAGGAGGAAAGGAGGCCCCAGTATCACTCATGCAAACTATCCAAAAGTGTGGTGAATATGGCTATCTCTCTACAAGTTTGTCTTGAAAAGGACAAGGACATGTATTTTACTACCATTTAAATAATTTGAACTTGATTTTAAGAATTTTAAATTATATTTGTGATTATATGATTCTATACCAACACTCAAAATTATTGAGTGAATAGGATTTTTTAAACAATAATGTTATTGAGACATTATTAAATGTATAAACAAGAACTTCCATTTTTATCTTGAATGCAAAAAAACCTTTTCTGTATACCTCAAGACTAAAAAGTAAACCACAAAATTAACTATACACAATAGGTAATCGTTTTACAATATATACTGGATAAAACTTTGGTAATTATATGTTTTCAGAAAATATTTTCTTTTCACCTGCACAGAAAAGAGTTTTCCTAGACACTTTTAATTTCAGTTTAAGAAAACTGAAGGGAAAAGCAAGGGAAATCAAGTTTTTCTACCATCTCATGAAAAGGAATTCAATTGAGATATGCAAAGGCAGGAAATTTTTCCTTTTCCAATCCATATAACAAACAAAAAAATAGAAGCTATTAGTTAAACTAATTTTTGAAGGTTTCTGGTACAGAGAACTTCAAAGGTGTCTGAGCAGGTAGAAAACTAATCATCAATTCAAACTCAATTTTTCAGAGGTCAACATTTGTAATATATGAAAATCCTCCTGCAGACCTTTCAACACCTTTATGTATTCAGACAGCTTTGAAAATCTCTCCCAATATGATGATTGGTTAGTATCTGTGATTAATAATTCTTTTGTATAATAAATCCATGAAAACATTTTTGTTATATATTCAAACTATTTAAGTCTGACTTATTTTAATAAAGGAAATTAAATGTTGTTTTTCTGCATTTGGCTGGAATCCTGATTTGCATCCAAACTGCAGGCTGACCCAAATAATTAGTTCAAATTTAAATTTCTAAAAGTAACAAATGTGGTATCGTTATTTTTAATAATATTTAAACTGAGATTCAGAGGTTGAGTAAGACCACAAAATTACTTCTTTTTCAGCTGTCATGCAAGACGGGTACATGTTTTATGAATATACTGTCAAAGAGAAGATTTCTAAGTAAAACCCAATTTTAAAATACTCATAAAAAGCAAGATAAAGACTTCTTTTTCTTCTGATGGGTGGTTCAACCCACAATTAGAATTGTTGTTTAAAACATTTTGACTGAAACCAGGCAACCCTGGGAAATAGAATGACTTGAATTAATTCTATGAAAGACTAAAACTTTTAAGGTCTGGTCTTTCACCACTGAAGTTAAGAGCAGATGTCATAGGTCAGATCCTGAATGCTCTGAAGAGTCTAGAGCATGTTTCTCCTTGTTAGTTTCATTTTCAGTCTTGAGTCTTGGGATAGCAGAACAGGCCTTAAGACTGAAATGAGTGAATTTAGAATCATAAACCAGGCAAATTTATATCCATACTCATTCAAAAATTGTACATTACATCTTTATGTGTGTCATTTCTGAATTCAGGTTATTAAATATGTTTGAGCTTAAAAGGCATTGCTGATACAGTGAACGGTCAGGAGAATGGATAAGTAGGTAATGCAGCTAAAAGAAGCACACATTAATAAGTTAGTTATCCATTCCTATAGTAACTTACACCTTCTTCTGGCTCTTTGGTATGTAAATTAAAGTGACTGAAACCAATTTACATTTACATGTATACAGCAGAAACTGGGTGGAAATCTAGATTGGTTGAATTTACAAATTCCAATTTCTTGGCAAGTTAGATATCTCACCTAAAATCTCCTTATCCATTTATACATTAGGAAATGTGGACACACCAATTATGGAACAGACACAGACCCAGTGAGATCAAAAGCAGATCAGTATGCAAGGGTGATAAGCCTAATGAAAACATGGTTTCAAATGGCATATTTTATACTCAGTAGGAGCCAACTGGGACTTCAGAACATGGAAAAAAAGGTATACAGGGGCAAGTCCAAATGCAGAGAGTTTACGTCCACATAGAACTGTGGAGAGCAGACACATCTCAGTAGTTAAGGGAGGGCTAAGTTAATGGCACAGGAATTGTTTTGACTTTGAGCCAAGGCAATTAGAGGACTGCACAACATTATGCCTGTCCTACCCAAGAACACCAGAATGTTCTATAGGGCTGCACTCTTCCAAGTAGTGTCCCACTGGCCAAGGTTTAATTTTGCAACTTAACAATGATATTAAACATTTGCGCAGATCTCAGTATGTGCTTAAAGAAAGAATGGGATGGAGTGTTAAATATATAAAGACTAGCCAGTATTACCCTCAAATCTGTCATCTGTTGAATGCATCTGGGAGAAGCTGGATAGAAAACTACAACATTTAAAATAAATCACTGAAATCTTGCATTAATTCTCCCTGAACACTACAAATTAATTGGATCAACAGACAACTTTGCAAACACATACACACTGGGTGTGGGTGCACACCCATCCTCTAAACCAGACATCTGCCAAGCCACCATTCCAGAAGTGAGTTTTCTATTTTCTGACTGAATACTATTATTTTTATATGCAGCCGCTGAACAAAATAGTCTCCATAGCCTCTGGATAATAAATCCTTTGAACAAATCTAAGTTTGTGTGTGTGTGTGTGTGTGTGCGCGTGCGCACGTGTGTGAAATTGTGACTCTTCTTTGAATGTTCCCAGCCTGTATTATAATACTCAACTTGTTCCAAACCCTACAGCAGTTACTTGGAAGACTCCTCTAAGCATCAGTGAGCTTTGGATCAGCTCCTGGAGAACAAAGCCAACTGAAAGTTTGACTGTAATGCAGAGATGCATGTAGGAAACCACCACATGCAGAATAATAAACCTGGCTGCTAACACACAGTGGTACATCCTGCATTTTAACAGGACACAGTGACACAAGGGCCAACTGGCCCCTACTGGAGAGGTTACAGCACTGAGCTCAGTGGCTCAAAAACAAGTGAAATGTGCCCCTCTAATGCACAAGGCATTGTGTTTGGAGGCACATGCAGATCCCAAATGAATACACACTGTGCTAGCAGCATGGGTCATGCTGCATTCCTAGAACGTGTGATCTCCCTGTAGTCAGCTTGGGAGATCATACTATTATTGCACTATGTTCCATGAGCTTCTCAGACATGATCCAAGTTAATATAAATTTTTCTGCAGTCAACAACTCTCTGCTTAAAAACATGGGCCAGAGGGACCTGGACAAGCTGGACAGATGGGCTGATTCCAAAAGGATGAGGTTCAACAAGGCCAAGTGCTGGGTCCTGCACTTTGGCCACAACAACCCCATGCAGCACTACAGGTTGGGCACAGAGTGGCTGGAGAGCAGCCAGGCAGAAAGGGACCTGGGAGTTTGGATTGACAGGAAGCTGAACATGAGCCAGCAGTGTGCCCAGGTGGCCAAGAAGGCCAATGGCATCCTGGCCTGGATCAGGAACAGTGTGGCCAACAGGTCCAGGGAAGTGATTCTTCCCCTGTACTCAGCGCTGGTGAGGCCACACCTCGAGTACTGTGTCCAGTTCTGGGCCCCTCAGTTCAGGAAGGATATTGAGGTGCTGGAGCAGGTCCAGAGAAGAGCAACGAGGCTGGTGAAGGAACTCGAGCACAAGTCCTATGAGGAGAGGTTGAGGGAGCTGGGGTTGTTTAGCCTGGAGAAGAGGAGGCTCAGGGGAGACCTCATCACTCTCTACAACTACCTGAAAGGAGGTTGTAGCCAAGTGGGTGTCAGTCTCTTCTCCCAGGCAACCAGCAGTAGGACAAGAAGGCAGAATCTTAATCTCTGCCATGGGAGGTTTAGGTTGGATATTAGGAAAAAATTTTTTACGGAGAGAGTAATCAGACATTGGAATGGGCTACCCAGGGTGGTGGTGGATTCTCCATCCCTGGAGGTTTTTAAGATGAGACTGGATGTGGCACTTAGTGCCACGGTCTAGTAACCACGGCAGTGTTGGATTAAGAGTTGGACTTGATGATCTTGGAGGTCTTTTCCAACCCGGCTGATCCTATGATAAGTAGAGCTGTTCAAGGTATCAAAAAAAAAAAAAAAAGCATTGAGCCCAACATCCCACCTTCAACAGATGCTGAAAATGTGTAAGAACAAGGAAATCACAGAAGGATGTTTGCCCAGAATATTCTCCAACACTCTCATCTTCAAATGTTAACTATTTAAAATGACATTAAAAAAAGAGTAATTTTTTCTATTATGTCTTTCAGTGTCTTTTAATCATTTCACTCATTTCCTAATCTTCACATTAAACCTTTACCCATGTGAGAACCTACCCTCTCCTCCTAAGCCTGACAAATGTCCTCAGAAAGCTGTTCCATGCAGAACACTTTGGTATGCCTTTTGAAATTGCATGAAGAACTGATCAGCCAGACCTCCTTCTCTTTAGAGAATTCTAAAACAACAGTGAGGCATGAAAACCCTTTACTCTCTTCCAAACCACTGCATAAAAGAGAAACTGGGGGAGGGGGAGGAAGTGGCGAGCAGAGCTAAGATTCTTACTATATTAAAAGTTCATTCTGAATTATGTATATCAAAGCATATACTATATGTCACATGCACTAGGAAATTTGTAAGATTTTAATACAATAAATTTCAATCTTCTGCTTCCAGTAAAAAAAGAATAAATAAAAGAAATGCATCAAGAATTTGGCATGCTTCAAGTTTTGATGATTTTTCCTCAGAATTTTTAGGATTTACTTTTAAATGAGACAAAGAACTTTTTTAGCCTGAGATATGTTTCTTTTTTTAATTCACAACTTACAAAATTTTACAGTCTTAGTGCATACTGTACTTATTTAAAGCATATATAATTATCCTGTATAAAACTTTTAATTGCTTCTATCATATAGCAGAGACGCTACAGAACAAGTATTCCAGGTATCACTGTATTATGCAAACAACCATTTCCCCTAAGAATCTCTGGAAAGTTGACAGAAGAGTGAAACCTGTGCTTTCCAAAATCCATGGCACTTGAAAATACTACGGAACACAGACAAGAAAGTCTCTGGAATGCAAACGATTTCCATTACTAATAATTTTCAACTATTCTAAAATGAGAGGACGTCATTTCAGTCTACAATTTCTAGGTATTTCTGCTCTTACCACTGCTTGATTCAAGTGATACGAGGTCATCATAAGGTCCAACTTCTGTAATGGTATGTTTATGTGTATTTGGGAGGGATGAAGAAACAAAACCACTTCTTGTCACATACCTAGATGCATAAAGAACTTGACCACAAAGCCCTTTATCCTTTTCAAAAAGTCACATAGTTATCATGTAACTGTGCAGTTTTGCAGGAAGGAAAGGTTACACAAAGGTAGCACTAGAAATCTCTACCTTCTCCAGTCACCAGTGCAGATAAAGCTGTGAAATTCTTTGTGGACAACTGAAGAATATGCTAGTTCCCTCAGCCAAGAAAGAGGAGTCTGGTCACATATTTGCTCATTCTCTCATGCAATGAGGCCCAAATGTGGGCTGCGCTATCAGGCCATAGGTAGCCTACAAGAATTGCATTCAGGAACCCCTCTATGTGGCAGGCTGTTACTGACATTCCTCAGCATCAACAGCTCTTTTACTAACTTTAGCCTTTTGGTTCTTTTCTGAAGCAAAATGATTTTTCAACAAGAAATGATGAAAGGAAATCAAATATTCACGGAATGCGGGAACTAAAACAAATGGCAGTTCCTTCAAAACAAATACAGCAGATGGCAGGTAACATGCCTGGCCCAGGAGGCCAAAGAAAAAAACACTGTGAGCAGCAAACAATCAGCTCTGGACTTGTGGACCCAGTTTGCATTTGGCAAGTGAGAGCACAGTGGTGTTCTGCTTGTTAAGGGAGGTAAAGGCAAAAAGGTTCACTCCTCTTGTGAGATTCATGGAGCATTTGTGGTTGGTACCCATAGAGATAATTTCTCCTATGCCACCCATGCTTCCCTGATAAAATTCTGTTAAGACCAAGCAACAAAAGTCCTTATAAACAGCATTCATAATACAAACATCAATGTAATCCACAAGAAAATTGACATTACAGCATAAGGTGGGAAAAGCTGCACCAGTGTGAGCACATGTGTGATAGCCCAAAGCCTCACACATTTTGGGCACAACCTCAATAAACTATACCTACACTACTTACCTCTAAAATATACTTAGGATAATTAACTACAGAAACAAGAATTTATTCCTGGAATAATGAAGGTGACTGGTTATATAAGGATTGAATCTAATAAAATATTAAAAGAACAGTTACTCAACCAAAACAGGACTGGTATTATGCCTTAAAATTTGAAACAGAAATCAAACTCAACAAAATAAACATCAAGAGAGTTTGAAAAACCCACAAGACAGCTTCATGAAAAGCACTGCTCTTCCAAAGTAGGTCCTTTCTTAGAAACAGAGCAGACACAGCTTCCATTTATTATTTATGATGCCTTGTGCCCATGTCAGCTCCTGATTAATAATTAAAATTAATCTCATCAAGGCAGATTTCATTACAGGATAATTTAATTAAATGATGAATTGGCTCCCAGATGTCACCATTTGTGCCATCTTTTAAAAGATGCTGCTGATGACACAGATTTACAAGGTTTTAGCCCTAATATGAAAAGCTGCATTATTTAATAGATTTATAGCATTTTTCATAAGCAAGACACACAACCTGAAATATATTTCAGATAATGTGAGACAGGCACTTCCAATTATAAACAAAGGTATTGTCTGTCTCTGTATGGCATGAGGAAGGATAAGAAGGTCAGTTTCAAGTTTGTTAAAAAGAACTCTAACCTCAGTACTCGTGAGGGTCCTACAGTATTGTAAGCAACTTCTTCCTTGTAGCACAAAGCAGCTGAGAGAACTGCAAAAGTATATTATTGTAGATGGTTTTACAGAAAATTACTTAGAATTTCCAAACTCAGACTTAAAAGAACAAAAGCAGACAGATGAATGGAAACAAGAATTATTGCTGGTAGCAGGAGAAGATGAATCTAGCTGTACCATATTTCCCACTACCCTTTTCACAACGCTATGCAGGTTTTCTCTTGATAATTAACTAAAAGAAAAAAAATCCAGTGGAATAGCAGCTGCTAGTGAATCAGCACTATCAGAACAGGCCAGAAAAAATTAGCTAAAGAGGGTGTTTCATAAGCCATAGAGCAAGCAAAACAAAGAGCAGAAGGGATGCCAAGTAGCGACATAAAATCCTGTGACAAGAAGGTTCAAAAGAGTGGAAAGGCATTTCCTTTAATATTTCCTCAGTGTCCTAAATCTTGCAGTGACAGTTTACATTTCACAAAACCTCACAGAACTTTTTAAAAGACTTAATGTGAGGAACAATGAAAAAGTATAAAGCCGAATTACTAGAGTGCACCACTCCAGTATGTGCATTTGTGGGCCAATGGTGCTACTTTTAGGCAGCTACATTTACCTAAGGTATGACCAGCAATCTGCTCTTGATCTGCTACATATTATTACTTTACCAAAACACAGTTTAGTGTATGAAAAGCACCAACCACATATGTTGAAGTTCATGATCACCAAACGTCTTTGAATGCATCGGACACAGAGAATAAGGTACAGAGAAGGCATAGTTAAAGTTACCACTTCAAGCAGTATTCTGTTCACACCAGATTTTTATGATTAAGATAGCATTCTCCAATAAAAAAGTAAAGACATGTTTTGCAATAAACACATTTAAGTTCTCAGTCTGACTGGTAAGCAGCAAGAAATTTAACATAAAGTGTGTTCAGTTCTTCTGTCCCAGAGGAATGAAAAAAACCTCACAGATGACCACACATACACACATATCCCACAACAGTCTTAACTCTCTATGCCCCCTGAAGTCATGGAATAACAGAATATCCTGAGCTGGAAAAGACCCAAAAGGATTGAGTCCAGCTCCTGGCCCTGCATAGGACCATCCCCAAGAATCACACCATGTGCCTGAGAGTATTGTCCAAGCACTTAATGAACTCTGTCAGGCTTGGTGCTGACCACTTCCCTGGGGAGCCTGTTCCAGTGCTTAACCACGCTCTGGATGAAGAACCTTCACTTAATGTCCAACCTAAACCTTTCCTGACACAACTACATGCCGTTCCCTTGGGTCCTGTCATTGGTCACCACAAAGAAGAGATCAGTGCCTGCCCCTCTGCTTTCCCCTTGTGAGGAAGTTGTAGACTGCAATGAAGTGTCTCCTGACTCCTGTTCTCTGGTCTAAACAAACCAAGTGACCTCAGCCACTCCCCATACAGGTTCCCCTCAAGGCCCTTCACCATCTTCATTGCCCTCCTCTGGATGCTTTCTAATAGCTTTATATCTTTCTTATATTATGGTGCCCATAACTGCACACAATATTCAAGGTGAGGCCACACCAGTGCAGAGCAGAGCAGGACAATCCCCTCCCTCGATCGGCTGCCAATGCTTTGCCTGATGCTCCCCAGGACACAGTTGGCCCTCCTAGCTTTCAGGGAACAGTGTTGACTCATATTCCACTTGCCATCAACCAGGACCCCCAGGTGCCTTTCCACGGAGCTGCTCTCCAGCATCTCATTCCCCAGTCTGCACGAACATCCAGGATTGCCCCATCCCAGGTGCAGTATCCAACACTTCCCCTTGTTGACCTTCATATGGGTCAATTGCCCAGTCCTCTAATTTGTCAAGGTCTCTCTGCAGGGTCTCCCTGCCTTCCAGGGAGTCAACAGCTCCTCCTAATTTAGCGTCATCAGCAAACTTACTTGGTATACCTTCAAGTCCTGCATCCAAGTAATTTATGAAAATGTCAAAGAGCACTGGGCCTAAGATGGAGCCCTGTGGAACCCCACTAGTGACAGGTTGCCAGTTTGATGTTATCCCATTCACTATTACCCTCTGCGCTTGACCCGTGAGCCAATTGCTTACCCACCACATGATGTGTTTATCCAGCTGTGTGCTGGACATTTTGTCCAGAAGGATAATGTAAGAGACAGTATCGAATGATTTACTGAAATCCACTAGCTTCCCCCGATCAACTAGATGGGTAACCTGCTGTAAAAGGAGATTAAGTTTGTCAGGCAGGACTTTCCCCTCATGAACCTGTACTGGCTGTGACCAGTGACTGCATTGTCTTTCTGCTGTTTTTCAGTAACTCCTAGAATAATCTTCTCCATGATTTTACAAGGTACTGAAGTGAGAGTGACAGGGCAGTAGTTACCAGGATCACGGCTCTTGCCCATCTTGAAAACTGGGACAACATTTGCCAGCTTCCAGTCAGCTGGGACTTACTCCTGGAAACAGTGCATTTTCCAGTGAATTTTTAAAGCACTCATACAAAATTTTTTTTCAAAGACTACAGAAACAAACACCTTTGTTCTATAAATCTGTCCTAACCCTCTCTTATCATTTGCAAAACTAATACATCAGTCCTTCAACACCGTATGACTAGGGTCTCAGCAACAAACTATTGAAACAAATTACCTGAAATCTGAAAGACAGAAAGTTGCTGTTTATTTTTGTCAGTCTCATGATTCCACTGCGTACTATAGCATCTTCTTTTCTCAGAGCTGTGAAGTATTGGTTTCACTTATATTAAGTCATTTAATAGGTCATGATCAAAAATTATTATCACCATCACCTTTTGAACCATATAATTTGTATCTCTTTACCAAAGTTAGAATATCTCCTCTGAAAACCTACACACACAAAAAAAAATAAAAAAGGCAAAAGGTCTGATATGTCCTTATTTTCTGAAATTCCTCCCTATTCCTCTGAAAAATGAGAGGGGAAGAAAAATCCCACTTAATTGTTCTTCTCATTTCAATATTTTAACTACCATAGACACCACCATGTACTCCAACTTTGTACCCCTGCAAGGTGCAGGCATGCCCAGTTCTTTCAAGAGGTCACTTTTCTGAAAAAAAAATGTAATTACAAAGGAGAAAAAAAAAGGCAAAACAAAACTGACATTCTGGATTGACAGCAAATCCAGACAATCTATTACAGAGCAGTTGAAAATAAAGGTAACACACAGCTTAGTGATTTTCTGTGTCTTATTGTGCTTTTAAAATCATGTACTAGTGAGCAGATGAAATTATAATTTCTTTCCTGAAGAAGACTTTAGCAAAGTTCTTTTGTACTCACCAGACTACACACCCTCTGACTTTCCTCCAGCATAGTAGGAAAAAGAAATTAAAATGTGATGTATAATTGCGTACTGAGTGCTGTGTCACCCTATTTTCTTGAAGAAAAACAGTGGTCATCTTACACTAAACTAAGAAGACATTTTGAGGCATTATCATGGAGTTTTAAAGACAATATACTTACAGACTTGTAAGTATAGAACTGCTGTACAGTTAGAGGAAAATGCAATACTCCTATTTATTTGAACCTGCCTATATCAATGGTGGGTTTTACATACCATCTCCAGAACTCTGTAGTGGTGGTTTAAGAGAGCAGCAAAAATTAATTTAGCCTAGTATTATAGATCCAAATGGAGGGACATCATTAGTGTAATGGTGTATCAGAAATTATACTCTGTATTATAGTAAACTAAAGTAGAGAAGGGCTGAATTTGCTTTCTCCCTTACATACCTCGTTCACTCTTGATTATGCTGTCTCTTCCACAGAAACCATTTTATACTAATAACAGAAAAGTCCAAAGGAAGAGAGATGCCACATCTTTGACAACACACCTGAGTTGTTTCTTGGATCAGTCAGGAGAGGACAACGGTAGCTGATGCTTCAGGTTGCTTTACTTGAAGTAGTTCAGATTGCTTTACTTGAAAAAATTTCTTTTGTTATGCATTCCCTGCCCGTATCTCCTTTGGAATTATAGAATCACAGAATGGTTTGGGTTGGAAGGGACCTTAAAGATCATCTAGTTCCAATTCCCCTGCCACAGATAGGGACACCTCCCACTAGACCTTTGAGGCAAGAGAGCAATGCTCACCAGAGACATGAAACAACACTCTTACAGAAATGAGATATATAACTGTTTTCCACCAATATACTGCCAGAGTAATGAACTAGAAAGGACAGAGATGGAAGGGAAGAACAGAAAGACTGGAAAAGGAAGGGAATGCCTTTGCTTCTGTAATTCTGATCAGTCTCTCAAAGCTCTGTTTGAAAAAGAAAAGTTTATTTGAGCTTTCCATCTCCTAAGGACATTGACTGTAATTGCTTTTGATGGTCTCCCTGGGACTAATTTTATTTTATACTATATGTAGTTACGGGACCACCAATAAAAATAGATCATCTCTTCTTATCAATTTATCTTTGAATGACTTTCCCTAAATTTATCAATTCAGCAAATAAGTCAAATTATCTTAGCACAAATTATATCCTCATAGAATTGTTCAAATTACCTTTTCATCAGCAGGTCAAAAAATTAGCAGATATTTGTTTGACATTTAAGTCTGCAGACAGAACACAGCTCTGCATCCACTGGATATAAAGTGAAATAATAATACATTTACATTTTAATGTAAATATTTTCCCTTCAAAATAATTTTTTCTTGTATCCATTGAATAATGAAACAGCATTTTCATCAAGAGTCCTCCTATTACTTATTTAGCAATGTTCTATGAAGGTTCCAAATACTTATTTTTAACAAAGTGGAAGTATGACAGGGTGACACTGATAACCCAAAATGTTAAAAAATAACTATGAATATTTTTATTTTAGTATTTTTTAGTAAAACATACGCTGCCAAAAAATATGCGTTGCTTTCTAAGGACAAACTTACAGAGGAGTATGAATGAAAATTGAATTCAAGAAGCTCTACTATTCTTTGAGAATTATTTTTCCTAAAAATGTGGTTTTGAGTCAGGTTCTTTCCATCAATCGCTTGTCAGTTTTACAGGAGTTAGGTGAATAGGAAAGGCTTTTTCCTTTTTCTTGCTCAGCTGGGAACTTAGGCTATGTTTCTCCATTACCACAGTCTCATTCTAAAGCTACTTTAATTCTTAATGCCTTAATCACTTGTGCTTATTAAATTATTTAAAATGTGCTCTGAACAACAAGGAAAAGAAGGACCTTCCTTTGCAGCAATGAAGTAAAGGAAAGTTCTGGTTTCGCAAAACCTGCAGGGTGGATTGGGCAGCTGAGGAAAGATGCACTTGAAAGTTTGTTTTATCCTTTTGCCTTATTTTTCTACTTAGAGAAGAAGGAAATAGAAACCGGGTGAAACAGAAGCAGCAGAGGTATCATCTTGTAATAAATTTCTTCCCGAGAGGAAATAATTATTTTTGCTGACTATATTAATTCATAATGCCTCAGGATCTTCATATTCAGTATTTCTTGCACCTCAAGATATAGGTTACAAAACTGATGCTACTGCTCCAGTGACATCACATGCCCTAAAAGTTGTATAAGGAAACTGTATCTTCTCTACAGATACCCCCTCCTGAAAAGCTGTAAAAGACGTGACAGGTAGAAACATTATGAAAAGGGAGGAATCCAAAGCCCCTTCTTTACTATTAGGTATATGAGCTGCAAACAGTGGTCTCTAGCAGGGGACAGATTTATATACGCAAAGAAAGGGTCAATGACCACACAGGGGTGGCAAATGGGCATGGCAGGGGGACCAGCGACTGTGCCAACCCTTTGAACAACCTGTTTTCCACAGGGCTGGAAAGCAGTGTCCAAACCCGTACATTAACAACTGCTAACTAGGGGAAGCACATAATCTACTGTATCTGCCAAAAATTTTCTTTAATGAAACTAAGCACAGAGATGGTAATGCTCAATCAGCATGTACTAACAGCCTTCACAGAGGAAGTCCCACGTTACCATAGAGAACACAGAGGTCTGAGGTGGAGGGATGGTTTGGTCATTCTCCTTTTTGTAGGCCTCCCCTCTGGTCCCAGGCTAAGTTTCACTCCTAAGAGAATCACTTTAGTGAAGTTTATAAAGTATTAAGCATTATTCCAGAAAGAGGAATAAATAAGCCTACAATATTAAGACAGTGTCTGTCCAAGCAGTGCAATAGGCCATTAACTAGGAAACAGAAAGACAGTTTGGAAGAAAAACTTTGAAATTAGTGTAACCTCACCAAGACCACAGAACAGCTTTACCAAAAAGAAAAATAAAAAAAAGTTCAACTACTTACCAAAATAAAAGACAACTTTTTTTTCCATTCATCTAAAGATCCTTTTTGATATAGGTACTTTGTAATATTTTATTACATTGCCAAATATAAAGAATATTTTGCATTTCATTAATATAGAGAAAAATCTTCTTCATTATTGTGCATTTTTTCTATTAAATATTCAACAGAGACCTCAAACGAAACAATGGAACCTACCAGAATTCTCAGAAGTGACAAGTTACATGCAAACTGCAGAGTTTATGTTATTTGAATAACCTTCCAAGACTAGACACCAAACACATCCTGAAATATATCTGAATTTTATATATATACAACTACCTAGGCACAGTAAAAATAATAACATTTCTGATTTTGTGATTTGTGACCTTTTTTTTCCTTAGTAGAAAGGCAACAATGCTAAATCAGCAATACATTATTACTACACATTATAGAAATTATCAAGGGTGAAATCAAATTTATTGCAGCTGTAACACTTCCAGAAGAGAACACGAATCGGGATCTGTGCCAAAAAACACACTTTGGGCAGTTGATCACATGATCTTTGAAATAAGTAAATTAATTTTGTTGTAAAAATAAAAACTAAACCCTACTAAATATCAAAACCAAAGGGTAAAAAACTGATTTCCAGATTGAGAAGAAAGCCTTCTTTAATTTCTTTTTAGAGTTGCCACGGTATCTAGCTTTCTAACATGAAATACAAACATACTTTCTATCAATTACAACCTGTATTTATTCAAAACAAAGGGATTTAAGTGATGAATACCATAAATATAAAGCATGATTCAGCTCACAGATGAATGCACCTTATCAAAAACTGAAATCATCTAGAGCAGTAGGAGACTTCCAGAAAGCAGGAATAGCAGAAAAAAACTAGTTTGTCTTCTAATATCCACCCCCAGAATGTCCCAAATGGGAGATTACAGCCCACATGCCAGTTACTCTTATGGGCTCCTGTTCAGAAAAGCATACCTATTCAGGAAAGCACTTAATTAAGCACATGCTTATATGCTTTTCTGAATCAGGTCCATGGTACCATAGGAAAATGTATGAGTAAAAGTAACTGAGAACTTACCTCCACAGTAGAAGCATTCATTTATGTACTTTTATATTTTTAAGATATGATGCACTGCTTAAAACACAGAACAGCTGAGCATACTACTCTGTAAAACACAGTGTGGCCAAAAGGGGTATAACCATATCCCAGGACCCACTTGGCATCTCACATACCTAGTCCACTGCAAAAAGTGCTGCAAAAGGTGCAGAGCACCTTTTTTTTTTGCGTTATTTGATTTTCCAGCAGATGGACATCTTCAGGCATATTAATATAATGGGGATAAATGGCAGGTGGCCAAAGAACTGTTTATCCTAGTGGTTTGGATCTACTGATACATACTCAGTTAGTGCAAACAGAAAGGCAAGGAAGGAAAGAACTCTGAACGTGTTGATTAAGCAATGGGAATGATTACTTCAAGAAGGTCATTCCTCTTTCACTAGCTGCACTACAGAGCCAAACTTTTATATTTTCCCTTCTGTTCAGTGCTACCCTCTGAGAAATCTAAAGCTGGAAAAGAAGGTGGCCACCAATAAGCAAGGTTGCTCAGTGGCTGCTTTGGGCAAACCAGGAAGCTGACTGAGGGCACACAAGAGGCCAGATGGATTAAGAGCCACTGGCAAGGTCTGAAAAATGCCCCTTTTTGATATGCTGCTGTATCTGCATGTGATTATAAACCAGCAGGAAAACCCTGCGGTCTGCACTGGGGAAAACCAAGTCTAAGAACTGTAATTATGCGTATGTATGGGAATACCAGACCCCTTATTTGGTTTCAAATAACTGTTTCACTAAAAAGGGATACTTTTTTTCACCTAGTTCATGTTGATTTTATATCACTAAAAAATAATACCTAGCTGAATAAAAGTATATAGTAGCAGAACCACTCAAAACTTGACACTGAGAGCTACAAAGTTTAAAAATACACTGCTACCCATAAAAGCTTCGATCAAAGAGATAAAGACTAGATTTGGCATCTCCTTCAATGCAAAAGAAATATTGTTTTAATATAGGAAAATGAAATATATAGCTGCAGCTTCATTCCTTGGCAATTTTTATTACACTGGAAATCACCAAAAACTTTAGTAAGTACTGATATTCTAAACTTTGGATTTAACAAACCAGAAGCTACGCAAACTCTCACAACATTGCTAACATATTTTCCTATCAGTCAATCTGTTAAAATAGAGAGGTGTTTGAATAATTCAATTATAACATTATTAAGTATACTTCTTAAAATTAATCTTTAAACATTGAAAGCCAGGGTAATGAGATACTATTCGTAATTTACAATTACCAAAATATAACATCATGCAATTAAACCAACAGAACAATTTTGGAGTAGGCAGCCTTCATAAACTGAGATCCTGACAGTCAACTCAACCCTATGTAATGTAAAGGTGTGTATAACCTGAGCATACTAACATGGCTGCAGTTGTATTTCAGGGAGGGAAGCAAGGTTCTTTTCAAGTCACAGTAACATGGCAAGTAAGTAGGACAGAAACAGCAGAGGGCTGCATATTCTGTGTACCAATTAATGTGTTGCTACTATGGTCTGACTTACAGTTTCCGAAGGCTTTGCTTTTCATCATGCAACAGTCATTGAAGGATCTCTAAAGGATCACGTATCAAGTTACAAAGCCATGCAATCATGCAGTGTTTCTTTATTGTGTGCTTTTTGTATGCCAAATAAGGATGCAGAAGTTCCTATTCTTTGAGTATGAAGACTAAATACTCTATTAGAGGTTGTTTCTTTTGGCAGTCCACAAAACCCATCACATCCTATAGCCATACTAATTACAAATACTCTGTAGAACTGTTTGGGTTGGATTTTTGTTTTTCCTCATGAATCTCTCTAACTTGTTCTTTGTACCAATTTCTCTTCATAGCCAATATGAAGAGACAATGACACAGTAAGAATTTACAGATATGTGCTGGGCACACATGCCATTACAACTCAAACATGCTTGATTAAATCTCCAAAAATTTGCCCCATTTTCTCTCATCCTTAGATTGAATTTGCTCAAATGACAAATATTTCCAGAATGAACTGCAAAACACTGGCACACAAAGTGCACATACCTGTTAATTCCACGGCATAATACAGTGGAGGGTCTCTAGGGTTTGTTTTGGTTACTATGTGTTTTGGTTCTTTGTTTACTGTGGTTTTGGGAGCCAAGAATTTTCTCCTGAATTAGATGATGTTTACTGGATAATCAAAATTCAGTATTTAAAATATCAACATACGTCAGTATTTAAACAGTGACTTTTTTGGTGCAGATATAACAGATGTTAAAAACAATTCATTAAAAAAATCTTTAATCATTTCCACTATATTTTATACATTAAAATATTTACACTGACAGTAAATGTGAAAAGTATCTTTATTCATATGATATGGGGAGTTTTTAATCCTCAAATCAGCTTTTCCCTTGCATACAAGCAAACAATGTTAATATAAATTGCAAATGGAGCAGATGACTCCAAGAAAGGGCAAGATTTCCTGTAAAACTGTGGTGGTCCTACTTTTAACCTATGATTTCTTTCCTTTAGAGAAAGTTTGCAAATTACTCAAGTCTCAGGGTAGCAATAACTCCTAAGCCAAAAAGTAACATTGGTCTTAGGCACTTAGTCTGCTATTCAATATACACAGTAACAATGTTTTAATAACTATGACTACAACTATTCAGAATAGTCCAGTCTCCTACGAATGAGGGAAGCCTTTAAATGATGGTAGAAAATTGTATATAATATTTCTTTCTAAAACCACGTAATCATTTCAAATTAAATATACATTGCGTAATAACTAGGACATTTTAAATTCTAAAAGTATAATGATTTAAATGTGCAATATCATATTAGGTAGCGTAGTTCATAACGTGGTCCATCATATTTGTAATGACAGCTACTGTTGTCACAACTAGAAGACTTCCACTGACATAACAGTTATGCTTTCTACTTAATACACATTTCCTGCTCACTATAATTATTTGTTTTGCTCATATTCAAAGCATGTAAGGACTTAGTTGTTTATCCATAGTTATAAAAAGAGGGGATTGTACTTTTAAATAAAATTTAAGTCTTTAGAATACTCAAATATCATCAAAATTCAAAGGCTTGGTTCATAACGAGGGCAGAAAATGGATGCCATGATCTACAGGAATTATATTATAAATATCTTGGTAGTAAAAGAGATGGTGGATGTTTTTCAAAATGTACCGACTGTAGACAGGATCCAGGATACGCAGGCATACAGTGAGTCTACTAATGAACCTTAGACTGCTATTCATCATAAGCTAGATCTTTGAAAATGTTCATCTTCTCCCCAAAAGATTTATTCAAATACATTTCAAACAAAGTGATCTTTTACCAAATGAAGAAAACAAGGAAATACACAACATTCCTACTAGCCTAAATGCATTACTAAAGCAATTCAGTTTTTTCTTCTATGTACATGACTTTATTCTCTTAAGGTATATGGGGATAGAAAAGACAGTTGGCTGGACTAGACTCAGTATTTCCCACACTTTATTAATATATCAACTACAACAGAACTCTTTAACGCTAATTGTGCCATGACAATTTCTATTTCTCTGCACAGAAAAGGCACAGCTTTGCTACACATCCCATGTATGGGTACTGAGTAGAGAAAACACGGCAGTAATCTCATGCTCTAGTACATTCTACCATTAAAATAATGTGTATTAATGGCTTTTTTCAAGCAACTAAGAGAAGTACAAAAAGCACAAAAAAACTGAAGGATGGTTACAAGCCCACATGACATTCACCCAGTTACATATTCTTTCACTGAAAAACAGTGCCAAATACTACAAATGTACAATACCATTACTATACTTTTAAAAATAAAATTCACTTTTTATTAATACAGAATAATCCTGTCTGCTTCAGAAATGCAAGAATGATTTATTCCATCATTTTCTTTCCTTCTGGAAGGCAGCTACAGTTTCTCCTAATCTCTAAGATGAATCTTCTCTCCATTTCCCCCTTTAATCTGACATCATTAATTTTCTGACTTACAGAGCATTATAACCTCACAGTATGTACTGTATGATGTCAAACAGGAAGCCCTGGGAATAAAACCAAGTTCCAGTGGAGCTCAAACTCACAAGCATACTTTAACTTGGCCTTGGGTAAATCACTCATTGGGTTTCTCTAATTTCAATAGAGGTATTTTCTTTTAGAAAAGTGGAAAAATCACACATGCAAACTTACCAGGTGACATTACTAACAATTATAGATAAGAAGACAGCCTAAGTCTTTTCCCCTGAGCTGGACAGAGCTTACTGTAGACCAAGAAGTGGAAGACAATGGCAGAAACATTTTTAGTCTTCACATGACAATAATCCCTCTATCTAGCCAAATGTAAAGGCCTCATCTTTGCAGCAGTAATTATAATAGAGACAATATTACCACAGAGGTCTTCATCACCATCATAAAACACAGATTTACAAACAAGCCTTTGCTGCCTACTTTGCACTGTGGCATCTGCTAAAGGCCATTTTCCAAATCCAAATTTCAAGGGTAACTATTTACACTCCCCTGAGAGAGAACAGTCTTATAAACTACAAGAAAAGATAGGGAAAAACTCCAACATAAAATAAAGCAGCAGGAGATTTTCTCTGCATAATGTAACATGACTGTGCCTCTAATAAGCTTCAAGACTTTCATAATGGTCTGATTGTCTGGGACACAATTTTTTTAAGATTAAGCTCAAAAGCCACTACTGAGCCACAGCGGAATAGCAGGGACTAATTCTCCCACTCTCTCCCAGCAACCAGTAGTAAAGGATAAGTGAATACTGGGAACTAAAGTTAGCTCTAAACATCAGCTGATGTTCCATGAACCTCCCCCTAGATGCCATTAATTTCATTTTTCAAGTAATACACAGTCATGGCACTTCAATGTTTTGCTACAGCAGAAGCACACAGAAGTATAAAAGATGAAAAGTAAACACAATGGTTTAGTAAAACCAACAGCGCCAAGGAACCATGTCTGTATTATTCCCCCCCAGCAGGTAGAGTTGCTGCATTTCACTTTTTTATATTACTGTATATACTTGGTCAAAGTATCCTCACAGTGGTCATTTACAGCAGCAAGTATAATTTCTGAGCACTGCAAAGCACTCAGCTGAAAATTTCAGATGTTTTGAAATACTACAGTGTTACTAGTTAGGCACTGCGTCATGGACTCACTAAAGGCCTCAAGAATGTCCCTTGAGACTACTGGCAGTCAGAGGACAGCTAGCTGGTCAGCTCCCGCTCCTAGCATATGCCATATGAATTTCTGTAACCCGTGATTTTAAAGAAGGCACGCTCCAGCCCTTTTACAACCATCTGGCATTCTTCCTCTTTGCCGCACATCATGTTAGGTGAAACCAGACAGAAAAGAATACAGCACTGCCCCCAGTATAATTAGTTATTTGTTAGCTCCTTACTATTACAGGTAATCTTACTGAATTTTGCAGCATGATTTGCAGATCCACAATCAGGTCATATCTGCAGTACTGACTGTATATTATTGCAAGATCAGTTATAAATGGAACTAAATTTAGACATAGAATTTTACAGAGGTCTTTTTGACCTGCACAGTAGGCTCTTCATAAACATGAGAAATTCATTCATCCATTAAGGAACATGTGGTACAAGTTTGTTGATCGTTAGAGCCTGGGTTTTATCATTATATATTTTAGCATGAAGACCACAAGAAGATTTCCTTATCTGACAAAATATACAATTTCCCATACACCACAAAAGATGAAAGTAGCAATCAGCACAATCCAAACATACTGCTTTTTTCTCCTGTCTTTTTTAAGTGTTCACATAAGCATTTTGGACAGTAGCTCTGCTTGATACCCTACTGTTAGGCTTTAAACAACTGGTGAATTTTACAGCTGCATGGCACAGAAATAACTATGTTGGAATCAGGCTTTATATATGAATTCAGTTTTTATAGACATAACCATCAACTGGTGAACCACAGTTGCAGTGGTATAGAATTTTTGAAATGCCAATATTCTAAGTCTTCTTTCATCAACACACAGGTATTTAGGTAAAAATATAAAGCAGATCTATGGACTACCAGCTGCAAACAAGACACTTCTTGCAACCCAATTATATTTGGTAGCATATCCTGTTAGGCAATTATTCAGTCTTACTTATCACAGCTCAACACTAGAACTTTCAAACAGAACTCTTACATCATTAATGTCCAAAACAGAAGATAAGCAACAGCAAAAGAAAAGCAGCTGAACTGTACCATTATTATTGCAATACATATGCTTTCACAGGCATATTGTAAAATACGGCTTAAATTACATGAATGGAGAAATTGTCAGTAAATAGTTCAGAATAAGGTTATCAAAAATGCTAGATAATTTCATCCTGTTTAATTTAAAATTAGATTATATTATTTCAACCTGGAAAGTTCAGGTCAATGTTGACTCTTCATATGTCTGCTTTTGCCAAAATTAAGTACTACTGAACTGCAGAACTAACAAGAATTGAAGAATTTATGAACGATCAACCAATGATGTATTACATTAACTGCCCTTGGCTCTACAAAGACTATTTCCTGTACTTCTAATTTCAATTTGAAGTTATTTTCAGACTAAATCTAGTATCTTGCAATAATAATGTAAAATTCTTCCTCAATTAATTAAATTCTGATTCCTTCACTTAGAAGCAAGTTGTGCAGGAAACTCAATTTGGTATCAGCTCCTTGAAAGCCTAAAATTTTCACCTGTGATGCCCTAAAGCGTATGGTTTAAATTGCCATTTACTACATTTATTAATAAATACGCAAATGCATTCCATTTGAAATAACAAACTGATGATATGGGCCCTTGATATGAGGGCCCTTGCACCTTCAAAGCAACAGGACGAGGGGATAATATAAGTTTCATTTTTATGAAAATTCTAGATGCAGGTGCCACATTACAAAGGCTACAGGTTAATCATTAGTTTTACACTGCAGTGCTAAAAACCCATGAAAACTCATTATCAAAAGTGTTTAACTTGGACAATGAATTTGAGAACATTACAGACAAGCAGTTAGATAACAGGATAATCTGTGATGAACAGCAGGATGTCTGGATGTCTGTAGCCCGTCAAAGCTCTAGCACTACTACAACAAGCACTACAACTACATGGAAGAAAAAGTACATAGAGAAAGAAATAAACAAATATACAGCCCTTAAGATTATTTAGCATAAGCTGAACACGTGAATGTGCTGATGACTTGAGCTTAGTCTGTGTAACCAGTCTCTTGAAAAGCAGATAATAGATAAGTAATGGAAGATGATAACTGGTAGCTCAGTGTGTGTACTAGAAACAGAAACCGTAGTTGAGTTTAAGCTCCTGAACATAAGTTGCACAGAAGATCTGACTGACTGTACACAGCATTCACTCTTTCTGTGTGCCATACTTCCCTGAGAACAGAGGCTCCAGTGTCTAACTCCAGTGTCTAAGGCTTGAGTGAATCTGGTTCATGAAATAAGTGAGATTAAAAGCATCCTGGAACGGCCCATGGCAGCCAACAGACAAGCAAGTGAAGCTTGGATGCCCATAATGCATCAGGGTCCCTCAAGGCCAATACCTGCCAGGCTGTTTATGGAAGTGCATTTAACAGTGGTTGAAGTTAAACAGAGGATACTAAGACAACTAAGTCTGTTAAGTATAGAACACATTGTTCCCTCTGATGGTAAAACCCACTGAATGATAGAAATACTCCACAGATTGCATTACAGAATTATTTTAATTTCACCGTTTCAAAAATTGTCATGCTATCGAGTTTATTTCATATCTGAAAGAAAAGCTAAAAAGGAGAAGAGGAAATTACAGCCTATTCTACTCAAGTAAATGCCTGAACTGCTGGGAAGCGACATGATGCACTCAAGGCACAGGCTGCTGGAAGAATTTTTAACAGCAGAGTAAGACTCTTTGAATGGGCGGAAAAAAAACAAGCAGAGGTTTTTCTAACTGCTCGAGAGCCACTATGGGGATCAGCATAAGGTCTTTCTCACACTTAATTCTATCTGGGCTGGTAAATGCACAAATCCTATTTCCTCAGAGTCAGTAAAAAGAATCCCTGGAAAATAGTTAAAGCATAGATTATTCACTGCTGTTTTCTGAACTACAACCATAGTTTGACTTTTTAATAGAAGGAATTTATTATCTACACTGCCATGTCCAGCAACATGAGGTTCCCAAGCTGTGGGTGTTTACTACATAAATCCCAAATAAACTCAGGTGGCAGCCCAAAGCATTTCACTACAAGCTGCTAGTAGTCCCACAGGGAAGGTGACTGCGTGACAAACTGAAACTTGAAAACCTGTGTCATTTTTTAACAGCATTGCTAACTGAAATAAGAAAAATATTCTTTTTCATTACAGAAATAAGTAATGTTTGCTTTAGCTCCTTCTCTGGTATACTTTGACTGAATCACATAAAGAAAAATTTCATGTGGCCCAGGACCAAAGACTAAAAATTTAAAGCCAAATAAGGGTTCACAGAAACAGGAACAACTAAAGATCTGCACTATAAAAGACATTTTTTTCATGACAGAAATCCCATTAATCACTACTTCCAGTACCAAAAAAAAAAAAAAATTCAGGGTCAGTTAAATTTTATTCCTCTGCAGTAAACATATACAGAAAAAGAAAGGGAGAGATATGATAAACTAGGTGTGCTGTCACATTTAAGAAAAGGTTTGTTCAGTCAGCTCCGGTCTTGGCTGAAACAACCTCAGTTTCTCACCTAGATGTTGCCTCTGTAAGAGTAACACTCCAACACAAAACTCTAGGTCTCTCAGCTGCAGCAAAGCTACCTTATATTTGGGTTGGTGGAACCTCTTTGATTAAAGTACGAGCTCTGATAAAGTCCAAGTGCTGATAGGAGACAAAGGATGTTACAGTGAAAATATTCTCATCCATTATTAGGGGTTGCCTAATGATGACGAACCAATCTTGCAACAAATTATTTCATTAATTAATAAAGAAAGAAAGAAAGAAACAACATGAGTTTCACCTTGTTTCTTCAATGGGATCCTCTGGGATAAATTCTGCCTTAAGTTATGGCAGAACTATTTTCATTCACTGTAGCCATAATATTTCAATGCTTTTAACTTTTACTCCTTTACATTGCTAAAGATTTAACCGAATGTAAGAGGACAAGGATGTGACTGTGGTTTAATGGATCTGCATGTGCTCAATGTGTTTAAGACATACTTCATAAAATATGAAATAGATTTTTCATCTAGTGTCATTTTATTATTTAAAAATTATTTAACACTTTCGTCTGTCATTCTTCTTTTTTTTAATACAAGTTGACTTGCAAGTCAGCCACTTGGATACTGAGGTAGAGCTCAGAGAAAAGTGCTATAAGGAGAAGAAAGAAACCATGACTGTTATATGATGCTGAATAAATATTAGCCATAGCTGCAAATCATTCAGAAGTATTTGCTAATAAAATATTTCTGAAATTATTGCTTTTATTTTGTACTGTATTTCCAAGTCTTTTCCAGAAAAGTATTTAAGCACATGCCTAACTTAAAGCACATGAGAAATCCCATTGATTTTAGTGGGCTTAATCATATCCCTTAAGTCCCACACATTCTTCAGCACATTGCTGCATCTGGACTTTTTACAATTATCAAATGAGTATAACCCAAATATATGTTCAGTGTAATCCACACTTTTCATGAGAAAATGTACACAGTCATTTAATAGGCATGAAGACACTAGGCTTTTAGCCTTACAAAATGAAAAAGCTAGAGAAAATTAATATACTTTCATACTGTCCAATATTTTGTGTGCATTACAAAACTCTGACCCCTTCTTACTGAAGAGAAAACTACTTTTGGACATGGTAACTTCTCCTGGACACTGTAAAAACAGAAGCCTAAGCTGATGTATGATCACTCTCCTAAATAAACTATTGTATTTTCATTTTGCATTCACAGATAGGACTGACATAGACATCTTTGGAAATGTTGTGAGCAATTCTAAGTTAAAATACAATATTGAAATAAACTAAAAATACAGCACTTATAAATTTTGCATTTTAAATGCTTGAAAAAGTATCATATCTTACAAGAAAAAATCATCTGCAGAGCTTGGAATGTGCCTGTCAGACTCTGGTGTTTTAACAGAAAGAAGTACCATTTATAGAGAGAGGTAATACTTTTATTAGACTGACTCATATGTTCCAAGTCTTATGTATACATGCGTATATAAAAACCTTTTCTAAAGTGAACAGGTTCTTGTTGAAGATTCAAAGAAGGTCTAAGTTGGCCCAGTTGCAGGCCTTGAAAAGTTTTTTGCACCTGCAATTTTTTTCCCTTATTTTTTCTAATGGTATTATCAGTTATAATATAGAAGTCACCTCTGATACCCATATAGCATCAGAGCTATAACATCACTAGTAATAAAGAATTTTGTGCTCCAGAAACCCCAGAGCCCCCTGTGCAGAAGATGGTATATCTACCTTGAGGGAAGTTCATGAAGCTTATGGCAGTAGCAATTTTCCAAGTAGTTTTATCCCTAAAATTCTAGTCTGGGACCTCTCTGGAGCCAGGAATACCAATCACAACAACTATATAGATACTATGTGTCAGTCCTTGTCAGCATTCCAAGGACAGTACGTGACAGCGGAACACTTTCTTTTATTGGTTTTCCTTGTTATTAAATACAGCCCATACAATGCCTTTCCATTTAAACTTCTGAAACTGACTTGGTAACATGTTCCAGCAGACAAGTGGAGTGCTGAACCAGAGGAAACGTGACTGTGACAATGACAGAAACATTTCTGTTTCTTTGCCAACTCCTCTTTTCATCTCATCTTGCAACGTTAGAAGCCATGGATATCATTCTTGGATGAATATTTAGGAGATTGCCTACTTAGCTTTTAAATAAAGGGCTTTCAAATCATAATTTTAATTAATTCAGGGGAAAAATTACACATATGCCAACACTGGAGACCAATACCAAATTATTTCTCCAATGATATGCAATTCATACAAAACACAAATCAGTTCAGTTTATTCTGCATGTCAAAATGCATTATCTGCTTCTGAGTGTTGTCTCATTTAGTCTATCCCATTTGGTAAACTGGAGAAATAAAATATATATACAACCACTAATGTAGTTTGGAAAAAGCAGCTTCAAATTTAGCACTGGTAGATTATTGTACAGAAATGACAGAATGCTGAAGTAATAGAGGGCAAAGTAATTAGAAAAAAACAGTATGTGTTCACAGAGGTTGTTATGCCATATATAAAGGTCTTGCAGCTGAAAGAGAACAACAGTGATGTTTCTACCTCAAATTCTTACTAGATGGGAGACTAGGAATTATGATATTACACTTTATTCTTGATCTACTGTAATTCAAAATGGCTGATAATTTTGGATCCTCTATCCAAGCCATCTCTCTGTGTCAGTTACTGTGTCTATAGAAAGGAGGTAATAAAATACCTAAGCAACTCTCAAAAATGCTCTGAAATACACCTTTGAAAAGACATGCTGGTTTTCTATTACTTTCTATTACAGCTGACTTCAAGTCACGGAATTTTTCTTCAATGATTCATTCAAATTAAAAACAAGTAATCATTTGTTAAGGAAACTTTTTTCTTTTTCTTATTAAACCTGTATTTTTTTCACTTACTGATATTACTGATACAGTTCTTTGCTTTTATAAGTAAAATATTTGTGCATACTGCCAGCACTTCAGAAGCTACACTAGTTAACTTCCAGAGATCTCTTTCAACCAGCATTGCTAATATGACAAGATTAATTGCCTGTAATATTCCAAGTCTTACAGATATTGATGTGACAGAGATACGAACCATAACATGCTATGCTGTGATACAGAACAATTAAACAAAACATTTAAAACTCAGTTAAAAAGTTTGAACTAATTTTCATTTCATTGAAATGAGCTTCAGTTGAAGTTCCTGGGGTGCAAGCAAGCTGCCCACCCTGGACGGGGGTAAGATTAAATGCTGCAAGTACAGTGCTTGTGTGACAGAGAAGTAGCTACAGCTGAAAACTGATCTGCAAAGGGATCACATCTGACAGCTTCACACATTAAAACAAAACGAAAATGGGCAAACACTGTCTGAAAAGGTTGCCAGGGATTGTCCAGCTCCAAGTGGGCCATAAATACAAGTAACAGATATAACAGTCTGCATAATCTGATAAAAAACAAACAACTTACCCAGGGCACAATGGGGATGATTGTCCAAACGTCAGAAAAATGAAAACCTGTTCATTCAGGTTTAGCCTCACATCTGCTAGTGTCCTGTCCTACAGCACTGCAATCTATTGTTTAATTCTAGGTTAAAATGAAGTAATCTAAATATGCATGCTGTTATATAAAAGAGCCAGGGGATGAAATTACACCAGTTTCTAATAAGGCCCTTTGAAATCCTAAACTAGCAAGTTAGCAGCCAAATTCTTTTTCTTCTACTAATACAGATTGAACAGCAAGTGACGACTAGAAGAGAATAAAATAAGACTGTAAAATTGTAGTTCTCAAGATCCTGTATGTGTTTGCTATACCAAGGCACATGAGAGGACTATTTTGCTGCTAAACATTTACCATTTTATTAGCCATCTCCAAGACCAGCCCTAAAAAGCTTTTGTCTCCCTATTGCTAGATTGTTCATAAATACAAGATCTGCAAAATTTCCTTCTCTCTCATTTCAAAACTAAGTAGAAGAACTTTTAACATGCATCTTTTGATAAAAAAGTATTTCTAGTTAGCATTTAGAAAAAAATTGGCTTTTTTTGAAGGAAGCAATAATAGTAAAATAAAATGTGATGTATTTTCTTATACTTTCTACTTTTTTTTTTAATGTAGTGTGCATAAAGTCTATGGCATACACAGTTATGAAAACTTTGTTTCTATCTAGCTACATCTGCCCATGTAAAACAAATATATGTGGTTTAAAGTATTCTTTTACTTGCTAAATAGCAGCCTGCACTTAGTAACAGACCTCTCACCAGAATATGAAGAGGATCATTTGGTTATTTTCTTCTGTCTGTGAAATATCTCTCTTACTGTTTTTCTTCTTTTTCATTATGAATGAAAACTGAGCCTTCCTATCAATGAAAAGAAAATTTCCTTCTTATGCATGGTCGTACAAGTATATTCTGCATCTGAACTGGAAAGAAAAAGAGAGTTGTGAGATTTTTAGGACACGCACCCACCCCAGAAGTACAGTAGCACGATAGTACGACCCAGACCACTCCATGCCAGCTGCAGGGATCTTCTGGATCTCAGCTGCGCCTGAAGGATCCCAGCTCTGCTCTGTGTCAGCTAGTAGCTTGAATTATTTTCCCACTGATCTTCAAAATAGAGCTATTTACCTATGCAGTTGTGAGTAAAGACAGGAAAACCAAAGTATAATAACCTCTACTCTGATTCTGACTCTTTTGGTCACTGTACGAGCTAGTTTAAGGCTTGATTCCCCCACCTCTGCCACATTGGAAAAGGTGAAGGAAAGGGAGAACATCAGTTTTCTGGGTATAGAGGCTCTACAGTACAATTAGGCAAGTAGACCAACTTCTGGTCAGACAGAAGCATAACAATTTAAAACATAGCAGAAGCAAGGAATTTATCAGAAACAAAAACAGGAAAAATAAATAAATTAATGACATAATGCATTAAGTGGTATATATAATACATCTACTCAAGTTGGCATCTCAGAAAACAGCAGCTGCTCAATTCAGTCAAACACAATTCTTTAGAGGCTCAAAGAACAGAGGTGCACTTAGATATCTGAAGCAACATGTGGTCATCCCGTCACTGCCCTGAGACAAAAGGGTAAGAGTTTATTTCTCACATAGCTATAGGGATGCTGCGATATACTTTCAGGATAGGAATCATAGAACAATTCATTTCCTATTAGTGCATTTTAAAAGAACAGAAGACAGAGTAAACAGCAAAAACTTGCATTAAAATAATAATAGTGATCTCAAACTTATGGAGAAGTCAGAATAAAAGCTACAAAACAGTATATCATGCTGCAGGAGGATGATATACTTGCAGAAATTAGCAAAAGTTCCTCTTTTTTAAGGCAATTAAATTTAAAAATTAACCTTGTTCACTGTACAAAGTAAGTATGCCTGGCCTCCTTTCCCAAGGGTGAAAGACTCTTTAACAGAATGCCAAGGGAAATGAATTCAATAAAGTATATCTCTATTCAAAAAACCTCAACTGTCCATCAAACGTACCATCCAACAGCAAGCACCTTCTCACCTATCCCACTTGCAGAGAAACGCAGTCTTTCAAGTAACCAAGGACTAGACTATTTGAGGCAAGGTGCCAGCACAAATTTGAGCACAGATCTTACATTCATGCTTATTCACATAATCTAATACACTACATCCTTATGCTCCATGAATTTTCATTATCTAAATCTTATGCACTTAGCTCCCTAAGAGGAATATTGAAGCTGGAATGAAGTACTTATTCTCCCCGAACATGTCGAAAACCAGAAATTCTGCCTGATAAACACAAACTGCCTAGAGCTACCCAGTAACCATTAACCAGCACAAAACACTACAGCTACACTTCAAGCAGAAGACTTGAAGGATTTACATCTGATACCTTCCTAGAGCCTAAACCACCAAAGCCTCATCTTGAGAATGCCCCCTTCTACCTGGAATCTCTAGTCCACAGACGCGCCCTGTGGCTTTTAAGGAACTAAGCCAGAAACACTATTTTCTCTTTTAAAAAATGCAAGAGGAGTTTAACCATGATATAAGAGCAAAACAGCTTTTGAAGTTGGGAAATGAAGGGTCAGTGCCTGCTCTAGGCAGATGGGCCTCACAGCACAATTCCTTCTCCCAGGACAGTGCCCAACATCTTGGCGAGATCTTAAGTCTCAGTATACACCTGGATGAAGGGAGTGATGAAGTGGCTCTCCCATCCATTACCCTGAATTTCTGTCACTGTTAGCAAAGAGTAAGAAGAATAAACTTGTCTTGAATCACAATTTTCTGTGACTCTAACAATAGTATAAAGGCAGAAGATCCTGCCTCCATATGTAACACAGCACAGATTTCACCTCAACTTCTAATCTGCAAGACTGTTTTCATGCATTATCATAAATTACTACATATCTCATGCATTATCATAAAGATATGTAGTAATTATGAGAAATACTACAGAAATTATACTATGATGAGGTAGTAAAATAGCTACTAAAATATGCATTTATCAGGCATCCAGTGCTGCAAAAAACATTTAAACTACTATGAAAAGACACTTTTGCACTAAGCTAAACTGGCTCATCTACTCCTTATTAATAACTACACCATGTATACTCCACAGAACAATTGTTTCACAGTCTGCAAGACATGAACTTCTGCCCAATCTTTTATGACCTTTATAAAACTTTATTAAATTATGAAGCCATGTAGCTTTTGCATGCTCTAAAACAATTTAAATATGTGCAGCTGTCCCAAGTAGTGCCACCATGGGGACTTACAACACTGTTAAGACTTTCCAGTTCTGTACCACTTAAAATCAGCAATAAAACTCTAGTCCAAGATAAAGTCTCAGATAGGAGCTATCCAGTCAGGAGCAAAGTACTCCTTATGAAAGATAATTACTGACATTTTAGAAATACATGCAGGTTTTCCCACTTCCTTGAACTTGTGTTACCCATAAAAGTCTCTGTTATAAAAAATATATATTAAAACTAGTTTATTACATAGATAACCTCTTTCAGCATATCAGAAATAGAAATAAGAAATCCCTTTGTTGATCTTTAGTACATTAAGCCCAAGCTGAGACTCGTAGGGATCATGGTACTTGCAAAATGTGCCCCTACTGTGACCAGTAAGAAACATTAAGAAATTAAGATACTAAAAACAAAGCCAATACTGCAGATGGCAAGCCCAGATAACTTTAAATTTGCTTGGAGCCTACTGTCTCCTCAGAACCACAGTCTGGCGGTAAGGAAATCTGGAGACCACATCCGTAATGGAAAGGAGAAATAAGAAAGGCAAAAGGAGAAGAAATGTCCACCCCATTTCTCACAGATCTGTCATCAATGACAAGGGGGATCTCTCTCTGACATGAAACAGAGAGATACACTGCCAACTCTTGCAATTCCCTTGAAATTCAAGAGAATCCTGAAACAATTAATGTATGTCATCTGCCACAGTCTGACCATCTGAAGTATCTTGTTTGTGATTTTGGTAACTCTTGCTTTGGCAAAACCGACAGATCACTATGGATATACATTTTGATGCAATTATTTGAACAAGGCATAGCACTGTGCAAGTTCATAACATTTTATTTTTCCCCTATACCTTTATTGTATCCCTCCAACAATTTGAGTTCTGCAAAATCCTATATAGCAATGATCTTGTACCTTTCAACAGGTAAAAAAGATTAAAACCACTTATTTAATGCATGAACTAAGAGAAGGTTTCAAACTAAAAGCTCAGAACCTTTCTCCAGATCTTACTATCATTTTCAAATCCCAAGTCCCTTCACACAACTTGTACAGAGTTCAATTTATTCCACTCCATCCATGTTTATCAACATTTGTACTCACTGACTGTTCACTTAGATCCTGAGAGTCTTCCATTGAGGTTATTTGCGTTTCTTTTCCTCCACGAGCAGAAATTATCTTCCCTTTAATTTACAGCTCAGTAGTCTAAATTAAAAAGAAGATAAAAAATTGACACCTTAGTCTAGGGTCCTCATTTCTAAGGCAAATCTGCAATAAACAAACCCCCTAACTGAGGTTGTGGTTTCACTAAAATCTTCAGCGAAGTTCTCATTGATTTATATGAAGACTAATTTCATGTAAAGTGCTTCAACACCTTGAGTATTATTTTGGGAATTATCTAAAATACACAAACAGAAACAGGAACTTTTCTTTGACTTCTGCAAGACAAAAAATAGTTATGAAAACAAACCAACAAACCAAAATGTTGAATACAGGCAGTTGTTTAAGTAGACAATCAATTATAACCCTTGGGAGAACATATTAGAAAAAGAGTTATAGAACAGAAGTGCTTAACACATTTAATGACAAACTCTTAGTCATTAAGTGTCTGGCAGAAAAGAAAGTCATTATGCAATCATCAGCATGAAGTCCCCTCTCTGAGGTTCATTAAATTCCTTTAGGATTAAATAAAGTACACAAAGCGGTTTATAACAAGCAGGTCCCTACAAAGTGCTAAATAACAGAAATTACCCTAATTATCTGCTATGTCTATGACTTCTCTAATAGGGTGAGTCACTCTCATCAAATACTGAGCTCTTCAGTAGGAAAATCCTAAGAGTTCTGCCCATGTATCATTAGGTTAACCTTAATTATAAAGCCACACAATTGTATTACGATCTCCATTCTCAGAAAAGATCTATTTTGGAGTTATGCAAATTTGCATCATTTAGAACAAAAAAAAAGTGCCAGGGATATTTCATATATGCAATAATCATTATATTATTAATCAAAGTTAATGTTACATTTAAAAGAAAAAATAAATAATCATACGTAAACACATACATTAAGGAACCCAAACATCCTGGATTTGCTTATCAACATTACCTGGATTTGTTTATCAACAAGGCACACAAGAAACCATTACCTGGAAGTATACCCAATAACATAAACATATTATGGACCTCTGTTATATTCTGACCAGCAAGCACTTATACCTTGTGCTACCTCCACCCTGCATAAATGCAACCACTATTTTTCTGAGGTTAAACAAAGTACAGCTCTATTGGCACAGGCACAACATTTGAAAGGAACCAGAGCTATGGAATATACATGAAACAAGCCATAGCACCTACATATTCTCACCCGCAGTCCTGCGCTGCCCTGTGAATACCCGCTCTCTCAATCTCAAGTGCCACTTACGTGACATACCTCCATTTACTCCCCAAAACATAACTCTAAAAAATTCACTGGTTTTGCACATCAGATATTTTCCAGAACACACACAAATGCACAGCCCCAAACTACTTTCCTTTCAGTCTCACCTGGATTTTTCCTTCCCCCAAACTAAATCTTCCTGTCTTCCCTCTTGTCTAAGTTTCTAAATTATTTTCATTCAGATTTCATTAATTTTTGCCACGATGTTACATAAGGAAAAGACCAATTACAAGAAAATAACGTTGCATGTATTTCACCATATCATAGAGCTATAAATAATTCCTGGTTTTTTTCAGTGTCCTCTTAGTTTCAGAGGGATGCAAGACATAAATGTCTTCACCCGTGATGCCTTCACCCAAACTGTAACCACTTCCCATGTTTTTTGATCAATGTGGAGCCCACACTCTTGTATTTGTAAAATCTTCTTCAGCCTTTGTTCAATTTAAGACAAAAGGAGAATTGAAAAGCTTCTTTAAAACACCCACTGTAGACAAACTTCAGAAAGGAACTTACTAAGAACAGTGGGTATTTTAAGAGAAAGCAGCTCTACATGGCATTGCCTGCAGCAGTCCCTGTCAAAGGAAGAAATCCAAACACAGAGTTGAATTTTTATAACCAATACCAAAATGTTGCATCAATAACTTAAATATAAAATCTAGTCTAATTTAAAGTTTGAAGTATATGCATGTTATTGCATTGTAAGATTGTCTGCAGAAATAAACAATGAAAATACAAAACTCAGAACAATTTGACTAATACTGACTGAAAAGTCAGTACCTGCCTTGCATTCAAGCAGTAAATGCTCCAGTTCTGTCAGTCAGCCACTGAAGGTGACAGATCATTCACTTCCTGTGTAAAACTCAACTATAACTCAACTACAGAGCCATACCATAACAGACAGACCCATATTAGTGTTTCTTTTCTTATTGATCATGACCTTAACCAAAGCACACTGAAATCAACAGATGGATGCCACATTTTTCCTCAAAAAACAAAGTGTATTGATATATTAAATACACCCTGATGACATAAATCCAACAGTTTTCCTATTAAGGACTGCCAATGACTCACTCACGGTATGTGTTGTGTCCCAAAATTCAGGTGGATGTATTCACTGGAATGCATCATTAAATATGCCACTTGTATGCCACCTTCTAAAAAAGACTAGCCTTCAACAGTTTCCAATGTTACTTTACTGAATTGCAAGACAAAGACAAGCTTTTTTTAATCTTAGCAGAAACACACAATGTGTTAAATATGTCCTTTGCATGAACATGCTAAATTATACAGTTTCCAGAGCACTGTTGTTCATCTTCATGCTGCATCAAAATTCAAATGCTCTTATTGGAAATTCAGCTTTTTAAAATAAAATTCAGCATTAATATTTTATCAGCATTATTCTACCTATCAACAGCTAAATCCTGCTACATTTTGAGCCCAGTTAAAGCAGCTGATTATAACCAACTGCTAACCCAAAGATTTTTATAATGGCAGTTATGCCAACTGCACTTAGACCAAATCCTTTAGGGTTTAGTTTCATAAATTTGTAAAAGAGAAAAACCATTAGAGAAGTCAGTGATTTAAATAAGACCAACATTACTCCCTAATAAAGATATAAAATTAAAGGATAATAGTAACCTCGTGCTGTTTTATGAGGCAATAATCCAGTTACCAATTCAACCTTGTAGTTTATTCCATCAAGAGAACCAGATTAAAAACAGAGGGAGGAAGGGCACTCTTATCCCTATTATATTGCAAGTGTTTCTAACTGGCTTTAAATATTTTTTAAATTGTTGTTAAAAGTCTTAAATACACAGACAAGCCAGAATAAAGAAAAATGCCTGTTTCTCTTCTTGATACAGTCCTTGCAGATGTGGCTTTAAAACTGATGAAGTGTTTTATGCTCCCAGATAAAAATTTTACCTTTCTAAGAAATGTCTTAATTAGGAGGATTCTTGAGTTTCCTCAACAACAAATGCATTTAAATCTAATTTTTTATTTATTTATTTTTATCTGGGGGAATAAAACACTTCATCAAATTTAAACTGCAACTTCCAGGACTTGACCATGAGGAGAAACATGTGTTTCCTCTCAGAGATACACCCATAAGTTAAAGAAAATAAAAAGCTACTTGAGGCTCTGCTGCATTCTGCTTTATAAATGACTGAAAGTGTAATACAGCAAGGACCTGATCTCTCCCTTTGCAATGTTTTCTTCAGAAAACTAGGATTCCAACAAATAAACAGGTGACTGATGTAATGTCACTTTCTATGGGATGTCTAATGTGATCCAGTGCCACAACTTCCACAAGCTATAGACAGAATGTGAAACTTGGGGACTCACACATAAAAAACAGCCTTAAAGCACTTGACGCTTCTCAAAAGTATTTCAGAGCCTGCTTCAGGCCCTCCAGCCAGCCAGATGGAGAGACGGAACTCCAAGAAGAATCCATCATCTGGAGTTTGACCATCAGCCAAAAAGTTTTCCCCATTTTACTTCAACCTAAAAACTTGGGAAGAAAGTCCTTTCTTTGTCCAGTAGGAATCGGTCTTCTTAAACGAAATTCTGGGCAAGGGAGGATGGTCCTCAGTTTCTACCACAACAATTTTTTGCACATGATAATCCCCTTGCGCACATTGTCAAGTTCTTTTTATTCTGATTTATCTGAAGAACACATATTTTTACTGAGGTTATATCATGTGATGCTCCCTAGTTCTACTGAGGTAATATCATGTAATGCTCTGGCAGTATGGTTCAGAAGTTGTGGGATCTTACTCAAATTTACTATATTGTTTTATACATTTTGAAACGTGTTGGCAAGAAACCTAGTGGATAAAAAGAAAGGATGCTCCTGTGGTTAAAACAATTCACTCAGCCATGAAGAAGAACTTACTTCTGTCACAGCCACAGGTTGAGAGTCAAAACGTTAAGTGAGAAGTGGTCACAAATAGAGCAATTTCTCGTTTTCTAGTGTTCTACTTCAGAAATCTGTAATAGTACTAGTACTTAGTGCTTATAGCTGCAACTGAATGTATGCAGGACATGCAGCAGTAAGGTGCCAACTAGTGAGGACAGGCTCCAGGGTTTGAACTCCCACAGCCTCAAGCAAGTCTCTCTGGGTTTGCACCATTTCTACAGATCATTCGAGTAGTGTGAAGCGCATTTGAAGCATTGTGAAAGGTTATAGAAGGCAGATAATGAGAAAATTAATTGCTTTAGAATCAGTGCAATATAATAGTGCATATACATTGCAATTTCACTAAATTAGATTATTTTGTGCTAGTTGTTTTCCAGGAAACTCATTTCTTTTAAGAAACAGGAGAGAGGGTACGTGTAGTAAAAAACAGGCACTGCCTAACATTCAGTAATTTCTTACATAGAAAAACATCCTTCTAGTTGTCTGCATGCATATCACATCATCTTGTGAAAAAAAAAATAAAATACAACCTAAATTAAAAGAAAAGGAAACCAAATGCTGATTTATTAGAATTTCAACTTAGCCTGTATCTACAGTACAAAACTGTATTTTGGACAGTAAAAACATACCACTTTATCAGTCCCTAATACTATCACATTTGAAAAAGAAAGAACCATGCCCCAGATGAGAAAGGAGATTGATGTGCTTTATAATCTAGCTCTCTTCAAAACTCAAGTAAAAATATTAGCAGGCAAATTTATAAGAAAAATGTGCTAATTTAACACTTTTAAAATGAGTGTTTACAATAGGCCACCTGATCAGGAGAAGAAAGTTGATGAGGCTTTCTATGGGCAACTGAAAATACTCACAGTCATAGGCCCTGGTTCTTCTGGGGGACTTCAACCACCCTGGTATTTGCTGCAGGGACAACATGGCCTGGCATACACAGTCCAGGAAGTTCCTGCAGATTATTGAAGATAACTTTTTGATGCAAGTGATGGAGGATCCAACAAGGAAAGATGTAAAGGTTGAGGTCAGCCTTGGCTGTAGCGACCATGAGATGGTGGAATTCAGGATCCTGCCCAGGGGAAGCAAAACAGTAAGCAGGACTAGAATCCTAAACATCCAGAGAGCTAACTTGGGCCTCTTTAGGGACCTGCTTAGAGGAATGACACGGGATAGGGTTCTAGAAGAGAAGGCAGTTCAAGAGAGCTGGTCATTAGCACCACTTTCTCCAGTCTCAAGACCAGTGTATGCCCCATGATGAAGAAATGAGGCAAAGCATTCAGGAAACCAGTATGAATAAGCAGGGAGGTCCTTGAAAATCTCAAACTCAAGGAAGAATTTAAGGGATGTGGAAAAAGGGACAGGTTACATGGAAGGACTGCAGGAACATTGTCAGAGTATGCAGAGATGTAACGACGAAGGCCAAGACTCACTTGGAATTAAGTCTGGCAAAGGACATCAAGGACTACAAGTAGGGCTTCTACAAGTATATCAGCAGCAAAAGGAAGATTAGGGAAAATACGAGGCTGCTGCTAAACCAGATGGGTATCCTGGTAATGGAAGACACAGAGAAGGTAGAATTACTGAATGCCTTCTTTGCCTCAGTCTTCGCTGCTGAGGTCAGCCCTCAGGAATCCCAGACCTCTGAGGTAAGAGAAAAAGGTTGGAGAAAGGAAGGCTTTCCCCTGGTAGTAGAGGGTTGGGCTAGAGATCGGCTAGGAAGACTTAACACCCATAAATCTATGGGCCCTGACAGAATGCACCCATGAGTGGTGAAGGAGCTGGTAGATGATGTTGCTCTGCCGCTCTCCATCATCTTTGAAAAATCATGGAGAAGGGGAGAGGTGCCTGATGACTAGCAGAAGGCCAATGTTACTCCCACCTTCAAAAAAGGGCAAGAAAGAAGACCTGGGAAACTACCAGCCAGTTAGCCTTACCTCCATCCCTGGAAAGGTGATGGAACAGGTCATTCTGGAAGTCATCAACAAGTGATCAGCAGGGGTTCACCAAGGGGAAATCATGCTTGACTAATCTGATAGACTTCTGTGATGACATGGCAGGATGGGTCAACGAGGGGAGAGCAGTGGATCTTGTCTACTGTTATCTACCCTGACTTCAGCAAGGCTTTCGACACTGTCTCCCATAACACTTTCATAGGTGAACTCAGATGAAAGGACAAGAGGTGGATCAAAAACTGGCTGAATGGCAGAGCTCAGAGGGTCGTGATGAGCAGAGCAGAATCCTGTCAGAGGCCTGTAGTCAGCAGTGTTCCCCAGAGTTCAATACTGAATCCAGTCTTATTCAACTTGTTTGTCAATGACCTGGATGAAAGGATAGAATGTACACTCAGCAAGTTTGCTGATGACACGAAATTGGAAGGAGTGGTTGATACACCTGAAGGCTGTGCTGCCATTCAGTGGGAACTTGATAGGATGGGAAATTGGGTAGAGAAACCTAATGAGGTTCAATAAAGGCAAGTGTAAGGTCCTGCACCTGGGGAGGAATAACCCCAAGTACCAGTACAGCTGATCTACTAGAGAACAGTTCTGCTGAGGACCTGGGAGTATTGGTGATTACAAGTTGACCATGAGCCAGCAGTGTGCCCTTGTGGCCAGGAGGGCCAATAGTATCCTCAGGTGCATCAGGAAGAGTGTGGCCAGCAGGTCGAGGGAGGTGATCCTCCCTCTCTACTTGGCCCTAGTGAGGCCCCATCTGGAATAGCGTGTCCAGTTCTGGGCTCCTCAGCACAAGAAAGACAAGGAACTACTGGAGAGGGTCCAGAGGAGGGCCACAAAGGTGATTAGGGGTCTAGAGCATCTCTCTTATTAGTAGAGACTAAGGGAGCTAGGACTGTTTACTCTGGGGAAGACTGAGAAGGGGCCTCATCAACGCATATAAATATCTCAAAGGGAGGTGTCAGAAGGACGGTGCCAGACTCTTTTTGGTGGTGCCTAGTCACAGGACAAGGAGCAATGGCCATAAACTAAAACACAAGGGGTTATACTTCCACATGAGGAAGAAATTCTTTACCTTGAGGGTGGCAGAACACTGGAACAGGCTGCCAGGGAGGTCATGGAGTCGGCCTCTCTGGAGACATTCAAAACCACCTGATGTGTTCCTATGTAACCTGCTCTAGGTGACCCTGTCTTGGCAGGGCATTGGACTGGATGTCCAGAGGCCCCTTCCAATCCCAATAATTCTGTGATTCTGTGAAAATAAGCAAAATTATAATTTTAGGGCTTTCTAAAAGCTGGAGATCACTGTCCATGCTTTGGTAGAAAAAGAAGATGTCAGCTTTCTTATGCTGTAAGGCAGAATGAAAACTTGTCTCTCATCATAATCTCAGAAAAGCAATTGCTTGATATATATCTAGTTTTAGAACTAATTTATATGTATTTATCTTAAATAATTTTTAGCTTTGTTTGCTTTGGTGTTTTATCTTATACAAGTGCTATGTTTTCTTGAAAGGGGTGTCAACACTAATAAAAACAATTCTTTAGTGGAAAAGCAGTAAGAAATATTATTATATACAGCTAACTTGAAGGGAGAGTAAATGACTAACACATTTTAAATACCATGAACAGTTAAGAAGTCAAACAAAGCCATCCTGACAGTATGACCTAGTCAGAGACAACACCCATCACACATATACAGTTCTGGGCTCATATAGATTCCTTTTACCTTTTCCCTCCCCTGAAAAATTACACATCTATAACCAGGACATAATTTTATTATTTCTATTTTCTTTTCTGAGCATGTGAATTCATGTCAGACATTAAATACAGTAATCAAAATGGACATGATTCATCCCACCAAACTACAATACACTGAAAACTCCTCAAAATTTACATTAAATAATTGGCTTTCATGCAAGTCGCTTTGTTACACACAGTCTTGCAAATTCTGTATGGTCTTCAGTAAATGTTTGTATCATTGTCAGTTTAGTGCAGTTTGCTTCCTTGAACTGATTTTCCTGGAGAACGGCATTGCTTGTGTGGTATCTGTGGAGATTTTATCCAAGAAAAATTAAGGTGTTATTCCCACTCTGCATCAGACACTTTTAACTTAGAAACAGGTCACACTACCACAAAACCATTTGGTGCCAGTCAAAAGTAGACATCAAGACAAAAAAGCAGAGCGACGCAGACCATGAGGTCCCTGCAACGCTTAGGTACATAAATCAGGTAAGAAACAGAAAAAGCCTATGACGAGATCTGCCTGCTGTCCTACTATCATCATACAACAAAACAAGTGGGAAAAGAGCAAAATAGAAAGACTTCCTGGCAAACAACTGCAAGCACTGTATCTCACAGAGTTTAGGTAAAATAACACTTTGGTGCAGCATTCATCTCTTGTGAAACTGGGTAACAACTTTACAGGTACCCAAATATGAGTAAAACTGACTGCTCTACTCTTCCTACGACTTCCATCCCACACCTGTGCAACAAATAAGAAGGATTACTTTCAGAATTTCAGAATATAGAATTATAAACTCCTCAATATCTCCCTTATCCTAACATTGCACAATATACCATGAAATTGTTGAGATTGAAACCAGAGCTGCAAATCCACTGATGCTTGGGGGCTTTCCAACTGTGAGAGACCTCTTCACTCATGCTTAGATAAGGCACATAGACCTCTTCTGTCTCATTCTGGATTAATCAATTACCGATTATTCCAGATACAAATAAATAAAACAAATGCTAAGACAGTTTCTGGCCTGGATTTGTACACAAATCTAATCTAGAATCCCACTGTGTTCCCCTGAAAATAAGGAGAAATTGATTTGCAAAAAAATTAAACACAGTGTTTTCAAACCCACAAAGCCTATATAATCCTTACCAAAATGAAGAATGCTTCCCAGGGGAAAAAACACCAACAAACAAGTAATGCAAAGACGCTACTAGCTGGTCATTTCAATGCTTTGAACAACTAGATTTTTTAGGGGAAAGGATTTGGGTTTTTACTATGAAGTATATTTTGGTTAATTTCTGAGACAATTTCCTTCCCTTTTGTTGTAGAAAATAGATGTAAACAAACCAAATAAAACACTTCAGTCCTTTATAAAGAAGCCATTGAAAACAGAAAGAAAAAGTCTATACTTGGTTAGCCAGAATATTTAAAGAGACACTGCAGACTTGAAAATATTATTTTCTCTCCCCCAAAAGCACATCCTCTACGTAAAAGCAAACAGCAGCTTTACAAGGCTGTAAAAAATGACTCAAAGAATCCAAGGACATGATATCACGAAAGCCATGACAGCATGATATCTAAACATCCTATTTGTTTTAAAAAGTCATGCCATAACTTGAAGAGTGTATTCAACAGTATGAGTATGCAGTGATAGCTACTGAAGAAGTTCAAATACTCGCTAGGATTCCTAGAAACATCCTGACAAAGGAGGAAGTGTGCAGTCTGCCCATCCGTTTTAGCTGTCAGTGTCATTGCCCAGCAGCTGCCATTCCTGTTACTGCAAGTGTTTCTCTTACAGTTCTTTAATGGAACATTTTGAAATGTCAGAAAAAAATAGAAAAGTAAAGTCACCAAAAAGAAACATGGGTACTTTGGTTATTGTTTGGTAGAAGAAATGCAATGTTTTTCTTAACTAAAGATGACAATAGCCCCTAAATGTTGCATTTGAGACAGTGTTCCTTTCTCATTCCATGAACAATGGAAAACAAAAAGTGTTAATGCAGAATTGTCCCAGAATAAGGAACTCCTGCTGGTGCCAGCACGCAGCTCAGGTGGTTTCTGACAGAACAGAATGACAATTATTACTCATCAAGCCTAACAATGCTGCACCACAGCCATCAGGTTAAACTGAAACCATCAGAACACAACGAATGAAAAGTAGAAAATTTTCTATGTATCGCCTTTGTCCAGCACAAAGAAAATGCTAAGTCCCACACCAGACGTGCTGTATAGTCTACATGTTTATGCTGTTGATCCTCACATGAGCTGTCTGCACTCATTGCAGTTCCTGGCTCATCAGCAGTCCCCACAGGAGATGGAAATGTCATGAAATCATCGAACAGCTCACCATCCTACAGGAGAGTCTCTTTTTACTATGAGCCAGAAGCAAATGTGCCACACAAGGTAATTGTGAAAAACAGGTATTCTCAGATTTTAATTATAACAATTGCTTTGACAATAGATTCTTTATCATATTTTCCTTCCCCCATTTACATATTTACTACCTTGTGATCAAACTATGCAACATTCTTCTTTGGTAAACTAAAATTTGTTCATCCCCTGGAAGACACATTTTCCAATTGTTTAATTACTCCTCTGGTCTTATATCTGAAACTTCTCCAATTTTTCAAGCTTCCTTTCTAAGGCTAAGGAAGGGTACAGCTTTGCAGTAGTAGCTGCACCCACACTACCTACATAGGTAAAGTAACCTCTCTTACTCTGCAGAGTACTTTGTTTAAATTACTACTCCTTTTTTGCCTATGATACCATCATGATCATTTGCTATGGCCTCCAGTTGTTGGGTTTTTTTAAATAAACTGCTGGCTTGTAGTGAAGCACATACTGTTTGCTTGCTCTCAGTTTGTTCAATGAGCCAGAGTACTCTTAGCAATCTGCTCTCTTCATTATTTACCAATCCCTCAGCCTTTGTAGTAGCAGTACTGTAGGCATTGCAGTCTAGCAACAGAAGTACAAGGAAGTTTGTAAGAAAAAAAATCTCTTTTATTAGGTCAGCAATTGTTCTAATCAAGGGTATTACTTCTTGTAGTACTTACTAATCTTTCTGTCACAGGTAAAATAACAACTAGGTTTTGATTTGATGACTAGCCCCTGAAAAAAACTCTTTGTAATAGCATTCTCTTTAAAGACTTGTTAAAAAGTATTTGTGAAATCTATACTTTAATTTGCTGTTTAATCCATTTCACTTTTGCCAAGTTGATTTTGTATCCTTCAAGTTTATTAATCAAAAAATCATGTCAACCCAAAACCCTCACAGAACTTTATTACATCACTACACTTATCTTTGGAAATCAAACTTGTACTCACATCAAAAATAATATCCCTGGTTTGGCATGCTTCAGTGTTCATAAACCCGTGATGCAGTATAGTATGCATATTTCAGTGTTATATGGGAACAACATAAAAAAAGGCATTTGGAACGTGATAGCATGTAAGTTAATACTTTGTGACAGTAGAGGCTAATAAAAAATACAGATGCCGTAAATTAAGCACTTGTCTACAGTGACAGCTAAGTAATGGCCACTTCTGAGAAATTATTACACTTCTTTCCCCAGGAATAGTGGTAAAAGAATACAGCCTGTCACGAGCGCTGCAGCCCTTGGTAGTGACATTCTACCTCTAGTGAGGTTATGCTCTGCCTGTCCCCTGCAAGCCCAGCTTTTGGACAGCAGTGCAAAGATCCGGAAAAGTTCTGTCATCTGGTATCGTGTCTGAACTCCTGCCTTCCTTTGAGAAAATCATAGCTGTCCCCTCCAAAGGCTCCCATACTTTCCCTATTGTTTTAACCTGCACCTATATCTGCAAATTATTTGCAGTTACTTCAATTTTAGTTAAAAATCCCAACATCAATAGAACCTTTCGACTGAAGATCAAGGGATCATTTTTGTAGACAATGTTTTTGTTCTGAAAAATTCCACCTATCCTGCAGACTTGACCCTGTACTTCAGTTAACAGAGGTGGCAGATTAGGTAACAGAGACTGTGCAGCTATTTCTGCAGCACCGCTGCCAGGCTCAGCAGCATGGGTGCTGCCACTCATTCCGACCTTTGCCTCGTTGCCAGCACAGCTGTTTGTGAACCACAGCAAGGAACAGATCCAACTTGGATGAGTGGCCAGCAGAGGCGGGTTAAGGGGCTGCTTTAGAAGCACTGCCACCAAATGTGAAACCACAGATTCACACTCTTCTGTCCTCTACCACACAAACCAGATGGAAGTAGAACTTGAGATATGGTTAGTCACACATAAGGTTACTACTATTGACGCTTATGTGAACCAATACTCCTAGAAATAAGGTAAAAACAGAGCAAAATGTTGGACCTCTTCTTACCGACCTTACAATCAAACTGTTGCAGACTTTGTCCTGATGTGACAGCATCTCTGAAGCTGCTGTTCTAATTCCGGACTTCAATCATTGCAGATCTAAGCAAGAACTCAAAAAGCTGGACAATTTCACAACTACCAGGGAACAAACCCTTCCACTTCATTTGTTTTATGACACAAATTTGACTACTTACCTAGCCCTTGGAGAAATTAGACTATCCTTTAAACAGAAAATTGGAAAACAAGCTGAATCATAGCTAACTAGCTACCAGAAATTACTATGAAACACATCATCTGGCCATTTTAGCTTAAAGACCTCCTATTGCAGATGACTCCCAGACATACTGCTGAACAGTGAGCTCAGGACTTCGTGCTTTGAACGCAAAAATTGCTTCCCTGAACAGGCAATCAACTGAATAAAATTAATATGAACATTACACTAGCTCTTTCTGCCATGACAGATTACAATAAACATAAAAATAGGTGGCTGAGTGGAAAAGTACTTTAATCTTTCCATTTGGAAAACCCACCACAGTCCCAAATCTTGCCTTGGGGTAACAGGAAGTTTTATTTTCAAGACCCTTTCCCAGAATATAATTATTGCATTTGTGAAACCTCTATACTATTCAGCCCTATTGGTTCCCAGCTCCCCAGTCCTCTGTGTTAAGACCAGAACAGAAATGTTAGGCTGAGTCTGAGTTGCGCTGCTAGAACTTGGCAGAGGAAATGTGCATAATCTCCCTGGGGGGTGCCTGGTTTTGTGAAATCATGTCTATGCTGGGACACTCAGAAGAGCTGGAAGAAAAACCTCACATATAGCATGATGTCAGGATGCTTAAACTGAAGTGTGCAGAGGTTGGTTTAGCTGCTCTCTCTTGGGAGTAAGGTGAACTTCATTTTCTGTGATGTTCTGGAAACATACTACAGTAAATAAAAAGGAACATCTAGGCGGGATTTAATATGGTAAATGGACTTCATGCCTTTCATTGAATATGCTTGGCCTTCACCAAATGCCTCTGAATAAGCACAACTGAAGTATTTACTTCCATGGGCAACAAAGCTGCCTGAAGAGAATTAAAAGAATATAATTAACAATATTTCTAACTGCATAATTTTCAGGAATACAATTACTGTAAAAGGCATCTCTCTGGTCATTTATAAAATGCTACCAAAAAAAATATTCTAACACAGGAGTATGAAAATATGCTAAAATGGAAGAAAATAAAAATATATTTTGGACATTTATACTTATTGCTCCTTTGTTTTTTTTTTCCTAAGTATTGCAGGATCACTTCCCTGTGCATGTGATCTCTCACATATAATGTATATTGCAATTCCCCATAAAAAAATCAGACTGCACTAAGAATAGAGGACTAGATACTCATCTGGCATAATGTGAGACCACTCCAGTAATTTCAGCATTCCTATTCCAATTTGCAACAGCTAAGGATCTGGCACAAAACATCAAGTTAAGTTTCCAATTACCTCAAGCATCAGCATTGATTTCAGTAGTTATATGCACATAGTCATAGAGGAGAATTATTTGAAAAATTGCAAATTCTCTATTATTTTTTACTTTTGTGGTCTAAATCAGACCCTTCACGGTTTAATGTAGATTTTTGTGGTTTAATGATATATGTTTCAAGAGCAGACTAATTACTTGCTGCATCTACCCAATTAAAAAAAGAAAGGCAGCAGTAATTTTTTACGCTGCTGAGAATGTCAGCTTATACTGAGTCACATCACAAAAGTAACTAATGTTGCCAAAAAATATAGTGTATATTAACTTAAACGCATAACTAAAAAGTTATCACCTATACAAAATCAGTCTTCTCTATGTGAATGTTTTGTAGGTTGTCTTGGGAGGTCTTTTTTCCAATTTGCTGCTCCAAATGAGTCAAATTGTATAGACCTGCCACAATATGAGACAACCGTAAAGACACAGTATTCAGTCAGCCCAGAGAGACTGAGCTCTTCTGAGACAGCACATAAATTACATCCAGCTGAACTGCCCTCCACAGCCCCGCAATATTACTCGCTACACTACTTCTACAGAGGGCCGCTCAATGAAAAATCACTGAAATAGTATTTATTTATTTAATTAATTCTAGGAAAAGGACACAGATCTCCAAAGGAATTTAGGCACAGAAAACCTTCAAACTCCTCTTTTTTGAATCTATGGTAATTGCAGTCTAACTCAAAGTTTAGTGTCTTGTACCTAAGCCTGATAGCTTAAGATCAAATAAGTCTCACTAGCATAAGGACCTCCACAGTTCTGAAGATAATCACTGGTCATTATAATCTTCCCTTGGAGAAGTAGGGAAATTTCAGACATGGAGAAATTTTAAACAAATTGAAACTAATATGCTTAAACTTTAATATTCTTCAGACAACCATTTGCATTCGACATTTTGCTCAAAAGTCTGATAACTAGTCTACATACAATCCTGTGACTGAGACAGCCCAGTCAATCATTTCAATATAGGATATATGATCATCCAAGTAATTTTCACTGTTTAACATTACAGCAAAAAGGGAGCCAGGTATTCATTACATTTCTCAGGTTTAGAGACAAAAAGAAGAAACTTCTTTAACATAGTTTTTGCCAAGTTACTGTATTACAGGCATCCCAAAAGCAATCTTTCTAGCAGCATTACAAACTAAAATGTGGACTAAAAATGTGAGGTTTATTGCCTGTTAAAATAAATTTTATTATTTACTTGATATATAAGCACTCTCCTTATCTGAGCTTTTGCACTGCAAAGCGCATCCAAGTTCCTTTAACCAATTCTAATTTAATGACAGATTTAATAACACTGCAACACAGAAGTGTGGACTTGGCCAAAGAAAATTATTTCATAAAAATCTGATGCTTATACAGTAACATCTAAAATGTCACCTAATACATACAAGTAAAGCAGAATTTTTTTAATGTATATTATAAAACCTAGGGCTTTGATAGGTAAAACATCTACTGACTTTAAAAGACCATAAAGATAATTTATTTTTAATAACCATTTTTATTTAATTTTTAAAAGAGCAGCAGTTTATGCCTTCAGTAGAACCATGCCCTGAAATCTCAGGGGTGATTAAAGGGCCATGCTAAAGCTGAAAGGTTTCGAATATCAAACTATACTATTATGTCAGGGTCAGCAAGATCAATTAGCGCTTTCCAATGACAGAAAAAGGTTAAGTTGAACACACATTTGCGCAACATCTAAATCCAAAAAAGAAAAATCGCAAATATTAAGTTTACTTATAAACCTTTCGATCAATGACCGAATATCAAAACTCTTCTTCCACTTGCATACCGTAAATACCATTTTTTTTACAAAAAATATAAGATAGACTGCAGATACATTAGACAGCAGAAATACTACTGGATTGTCAAGTACAAAGAAAAAGCAAAGACATCTGAGTGTTTCTGCTACCAGTTTAGCACTGAACTTCCAAAAAGCTTTAAAAATACTTGATCAACTTGACAGATGTTTGTTAGTCTGATGCCCTTGTGTTTGCATTCCTCCTGCAAACCCTCACAGTACAAAAAATGAATGATAGGGAGCAAATAAACCTATTCCTATGTTCAACTAAAAAACAAATAGAAAACTACCATACAATAAACCCACACCCACCCCTCAAATTAAAAATACTAATCTGTAAATTAACTCATCTTAAATCTGGAAAATACAAGTCCAATTAAAAGCCATCCAGAAGCACGCACGTCAGGAAGCAAGGGAACTTACATTTCAGTTCTTAGTATCACAAGAACACTCACTGGAAATACAGGCATGTTAGAAGTTAATTCAACACCTGTTAATACAAATGTTGCCGTCGTAAACATAGCTTGAACAAAGTACCTGGTTATGATATCAAATAAAGCAAACATAAAATCACAATAAAAATGCAGGAGATTAACAAAAACTACGGACAAAAGAACACTATGTTGAAAGCACTGATTTAGATTGGCAATGCATTATTTTGAGTAAAAGCAAAGCAAGATTACCTTTCTTCAATGATGTATTTCAAAACGTCTCTTTTTATTTAAGCCCACTTCTCTATTTCTTCAAGGAGTGATTTGAAATATTTACTACCGGACAGTACCTAATTTTAGGTTTTAAGTGCTTTAACAGCTCTATGAAATATGATCAGCAGCTGCAATATAGAAGTATGCTGAATAAACTCTCCTTATAAAAAGGGAGACCTGTTTTACCCTGAGTTCATAAACTCCCTACTTTCAAGAAGGAAAAAGATAACAGAGAAAAAAATAATAGCTGCGTCCTAGAACACTTAACAGAAATTCTAGGAATTTCCTTCTTTCTGTATTAACTTTTGTACTTAAAAGGAAAAAGCAGTTTAAATTTTAAAACTGAAGGATTGCACAGAACATCATGCAATGCCACCAGTACATCAAGGAAACAGACTGGTACCTTTCCCACACCAAATGCCAGTGTTTAACATTAATTCTAGGACTGGAAGGCAAAAGTTGCATAAAGTTGAAAGTGTTAAACTGTAACGCTTGCATCAGATGCTAAAAATATGCCACAGGATACTATCTATAGCTGTATTTCTAGTTACCTTGTTTGAAATATTTTAACTGGAAACTGCAATTAGCTGGAAAACCACCGTTGTCCTACTAATTACATTGCTTGTTTAGAATTTATTTATTCCATTGGCATTATCCATACAGAATAAATTTCTATTGGAAAGTGTTGTGAAGCCATTAATAAATACAAATCCAGCAAGAGTAACTGTCAACCAAATTTATTAGCAGTACAATCATATACACATAACAATTAATAACAGCATACAAATTATCTGAACAAAGATACATAAAAGATCAGCCAACAAACTCCTCTTTCATTTCTGTTAGATTTGATTGAAGAACATCTGGTAACATAAATACCAGAACTTTCAACAGAAAGCAAGAAGAGCTGTTTCGGTCATAGCTCAGCTAATGTTAGATGTCCAATACAGAGGAAGAATCACAGGGAAGACAGCGAAATGTCAGTCTGTATTTCCACTTTACTCATAGTATGATACATACTGCAGGTATGCAAGCATTTGTTATTTAGCAGCATTTTCAGAAATACAGGGAGGAAAAGTCAAACCCACAGCAATTTTACGAAAGTTTTCTTTTGAGCGTTACGGAAATGAAACAAAGATATAGCTTGAGCTTTAATAGAAAGGGCATGCTTCAAACAACAAACTCCGAGGTCAGACCAAAAAATATATTTACCATACAGGGGAGATGCCTGCTTTGTATAATTCACTCTAAATCTAAACTGTTGATTAGTTTATCTTCGATACAGTTTCTAGTCTACGCATGTGAAACACGTAAAACAAAACCCAGAAAACCGTAAATACTGTTTCCTTACTGTTCTAGCATGACTTCACGCTTAAACTCGAACCAGCCAAGGCGCTCCCTTGTCTCGTACAGCTTGTCTCCCAGGATTTTTCTAAGTACTAGCTATTTCACACCGCCACGCGCGACTTCAGCGTGTTCCTCCGTGTGCTCGGCTGCAATCCCTGCCCGCGGGTCCCAGGCCGGCAGCACCGCGCCCGCTTGGCTCCGAGCGGCAGTTTCATAAATGTAAATGAAACTTTAGATGCCAACTACCGATTGGCAGCAGCGCTGCCGTGGAATCCCGCTCTCCCTTCTCGGAGGAAGGCGCCGCGGGGCTGCTACCCCGCGGGTGGGTGCCGGGAGCAGCCCCGGGGCACCCCTGAGCCCGGGAACGGAGGAGAACCGCAGCCGAAGCCGTGTGAAACCCAGCTGACGGTTCTCGACGGGTATCTGATTTTGGAAGTGTCTGTAGTGACAGCAGAAGGAAATTAATGGCTATGAGCCCACTGGGTTTGAACACGGAGAATCCTGTTACCTCCTCGCGGATCAAGTATGCGCGCACACCCGCAAACACACAAGGCTTCCCCACGTGGAAACGCTTTCTGACCAAACACAGGACCCCGCATCGCCGGTGGGAAGGGCAGCGGGACCCCCGCGCCGGGGCTTCCCCACGGCCCACTCCTCCGGCGCAGCGGGGACCCGCGGCGGGGGCGGGGGCGCGGTGGGACGACCCGAAAACGCACCGTTTTGTCCTTTAAAACCACAAGAAAAACAAGCCGGCGCGGGGGAGGGGAAGGGCAGGAGACATCCCTCAGGGAAAGGAAACGGAGAGGAACAAAAACAACAGGCAACTGTGTCCCCGCTCCCCTCGGACACTGGGAAAAGTGGCTGCCAGAGCCGCCGCGGCGGCTGCCGGCCAGGAGGCAGCGGGAGGCAGCCTTGCCCCATCCGCCGGCACCCAGAGGCAGGCGGGCAGTGGCGACCCCCGAACGCTGCCGGCAGCTGGGGCAGCGCGGGGCCGAGGGCGGGCGGCAGAACCGACGGCTCCTCTGCCGCCGCCGCCTGTGCCTGCGGCTCCCGGCCAGGCTGTCTCGCCCCCGCGCTGCCCAGACCCTGGCTAGAAGGAACGGGAATTTCGGGAAGGGGCTCGCTACCATCCCTGCGTGTTTTCATGTCGCTCTGGCCGGAGGGGGTCCCCGCCGCCAGAAATGTTGTTTCCTCCCAGCCTCCGGTCAAGCCGCCGCCGGCCGCGGCCTTCGCAGGCCGACCTGCCCCCCGCCTCCCCCAGGCGGGCCGGCAGCCCCCAGCTGCTCGCGAGGCGCAGCACAGACCCCCCGTTTCCGCCGTCACGGGGGTGGGCGGGAGGGGCAAGTGGGGAACAATGCGACGGCTTGCGGCTGTCTTCGGGCTTACCCCGGCAGCGCCGGTAACAGCTAGCCGAAAAAAGGTGAGCTTAAAACCGCGGGGATTGTCACCTGGAGAGAGGCAGAAAATCCGGCTGGGCGTGGAAAAATTCACCGCGTTCGCACCGGAGACCAGTCTGGTTTTTTGCAACTAAACTCGCTTGGGGCCGGGGGCGAAAGCTCCTCTCTACCCCTCCGTTGTTCCTTCCCATCACGTTGTTTTACAGTAACTTTGTTGTTGTTGTCATCGGACCAACACGAAAAGAATGCTAAATAAACGCTAAATACTAGCACATGCACATGCGACAGGGAACCGGTTTCCTCCACCTCCGAGCAGAAGAGGTGGGAGGGAGACACGGGGACGGCGAAGTCAGAGACACTCACCTTCTCGCTGCCGGGATATGCCGCTACCTTTATTTTAGGGCCGCTCCTTATGTATTTATTCTCGTACCTTCTCCGAGCCGAGGCTCCCCTTTTGCACTGTTCCTCTGGCAAAACCAGAACATCCCCTCTACAAGTTCCCCCCCCTCCGTTTTCTTCACACACAAATAAAGCGCAACTCGGAGCAAAACGGGAGGGGAAATTGGGGGGGAGGGAGGGGGAGGTGGAGGAGGAGGCTGGTACGGGAGAAGCCAAACACTCCTCGCACTTCAGCGAGTGCAACTAGTTGCCTCTCACGCACAGGAACGTAGAAAGTTTCTCTGGCAAGGGACGGGACTTTCCTAAGAAAAGGTAACCCCCTCTCGCTCTCCCGCCCAGAAAGGCCGTCTCGGGAGCGCGGAGGTAAGGGGCGAGGACCGCGGGAGCCAGCGCAGTCAGGGACGCGCGGCTTCGCACTTGTGCCAGGAGCTGCCGCCGGGGCTGCGCCCTGTTCCGGCCCCTACCTCGGCACGGCAGCCCGGCTGTCCCGTTGCCCACCCGCCGCCGCCCCGCTCAGCCCTACTAAGCCCCGCTCAGCATGCCTGCGCTGCCGCTGCCCCCGGCCCCAGCACACCGCGGCGGGCATGGACCGCCGGCTTACCCGGCCACCAGACAACTCCGAAGTGTCCCTCCCGGCCTCCCCGGCCTCGCAGCCCGGGGCCTGGACCTTTCGCCTTTGCTACTCCCTGACATCTGCAGTGAATAGTGATGGGAGCAAAGGAGAGGGCCCTGAAGGGTCACAGGTTGACTAATACCAATCCACTCGAGTACAGGTAGTGAAGTCTGCACTTGACTTTTTCCATTTGTTTCTTCTACAAGAAACCAATACTATAAAGCAATCCTGAGTTTTTGGAAGGACTATGAGTGTATGAATGATCAAGTGCTACACAACAGGAGTGGTTGGTGTACCGTTTTACAGGATGCATTTGTCTGCTTGTTCTCAAGCTGGCCAGTGTGGATGGAGGCAAAGTCCTTTCCTGCTCTGAAAGTGAACACTCTTTTCTGCAGAAAATTCAGCAGCTCCATATGGTCCTTTTTGCTACTTAGTGTGGGGAAGCGGAAGAAAACCTATAATTGCTTAGTCACATTTCATGCTCTTACCCTTCACCTTGTTTTATTTCCTAAGTATTATTTCACTGCGTGGATTGAGTGGCTCTTGTCCAACCAGCTGCATCACCCTCTTTTTGTCAAGTTAACTTCACTCTCCAAAGGGTGTAAGTCAAAAATTTAAAAGAGGAGGCAAAGTTAGGCCCTACATTTGGAGAGAGATGTGAGAGAAAACTCTTGGTTTTCAGAAGTACTGAATGTCAGAAGCTTTTGAGGTCAGCAAATCACCTGAAATGAGGGGGGGAAAATATGGATTTGTGAAGATTCTTTCCTACCTGCCTTCTCTTTCCTTACGTTGCATTTGGTGATACTATTTAAAGCATAACTTAAGCTGTTTGCCTTTGAATTTCATAATTTGCATTCAATGAATTGTAGTAACATGGTCATCTCTTTCCTAAATAATTTCTGGCTTAAGACTTAAGTAAATCTTCAGAAAACAAGTCTATAAAAACCTTGTATTTGCTGTCTTGGATAACAGCAAGATAACAGACTTATCAGAAAGATAACAGAAAACACTTTTGACCTACAAAAAATACAACTAGAAAATCTTTTAAACTAAAAAAGCCTCCAAAAGCCAACCTTCAAATTGTCATAGTGTGGGACAAACCAGAAATACGAAATGAATTTTGAAACTGAGAGCTCAGAGAGTAACTGGAAAGGGAGAAAACTCAGATTTGTGGGAGTAATTGTAATTGACAACCCTGCCACAGACTAGGTTGTGACTAATGCCAGCATGCATCTTGCTAACAGGCTCCTTCAGCAGGGAAACATGCTAACAACTCCTTCCTTTCTAGAGGACTTTTGTGAATGGCAGCGCAGTGGTCTAACCTGAGGTACTCAAACATGGTAATAATGAAGGTCTTTTGAAGTCTGGTTTCTTTCCACTCCAATGAAGCAAATTCCTTTAAGGGGAATAGTCCCCTAGTAACATCAGTTGTTTTAATAGACATATCACTTTAAAGCAAGCTCTTAAACATCTGTTGCACTCTCTCTTAAAATGTAAGGTACAGCTGACTTGAAAGATTGCGTGTATCTTTGCTCAGTGTAACTTGCTTCAAATTGAGGAGAGATGAGAGGGTTGCACTGTTGTTACATGGTATGGTCCCAAGACAAGTCTCCCAGTAAGGGGCCTGGTCTTGATGTCGTTGGATCACGTTGCTATTTTGGTATTCATTTTGGTGAGAGTGAGCAGGGTCGTACCAAATGTAATGAGTGTTTGGTCTGGGTCAAAAGGGACTGAGGGGAGTCCTACAGAAACAAATCTCCTAACCAAACAATTTTTCACAGTGATTTATTGTAAATGTGACTTTCACGGGTAGGAATTAAATGATGATTTTGTTAAATCAATGTCTTTGGGCTGAAGTAAATTCCAGTGAGCTCAGTGGAAGTGATTTCAGAAGGCCAAAATGTAGTACAATACACTGGTTCAAATAAATTGACTCTGTGTGACCATGGAAAAGGTCATGCTAGAAATAGTCCTAAGAGAGCCCAAGGAAGGTCTGTAGGGCCCACTTTTACACCAGAATAGAAGAATAATACCTTATCCATTTAAAGCAACAGGGGAATGTAGGTAGGCAAGATGTAATTATCTAGATTGGTGTTTGGCCAGGCGCTCCAAAACTACCAAAACCAGGCACTACAAAAAACTACCAGGGTGTTTAATGTCCACAAGTGCTTGATATCCTTGGTTTTACCTCTTAAATAAAGACAGCACTTGTGATCATATAGTTTATGCTGGTTCAATACTGAGTCAGCAGAAGAACGTCACCTTGCACAAACACCCATTCACACAGTAACTTGGAATTTCCTTGGAGGTCTTCCATGCAAATACTATAGACCCAACCCTATTTACCTTGGGAAATGTAGTGAGATTGCAGCCATAAGTAGTATGGCTCCAAAGAATCATGTTTGCATATGTTGCTAAAAAGAATATGGACTTTGAAATGTTTATAAGTAATTTTTAAATTAAAGCAATATTTTTTTACATTGTATCTCAGTAACAACAAGGTTTTTTTGTTGTTTAAGCAAAGGGATTATACTTAGTTATTTTGAGAAAAACTAATGACAGACAGTCGCTATTTTGGCAATGTATCATGATTATGATTTATTGAAGTGCCTACCATATGCTGCATCCATTTAGGTACCTGTCGCAATTTTGTTTTACAAAAGCAGAGCTTTGAAATATGGCTTCTTATTTTCAGGTTCAAGTATGAAATCCAAAAGCCTGTTAATTAGGCGAAGTGTGTTGATCTATATACTTCAGGTAATTATTGGTGCTTCATGGTTTTATAGTCATAAAAAGAAAGAATGAATGGGGGTTCTTTTGACTTGGTTATCAGATTTCAGGTTTAAAAAGAAGGTGACACACCCTTTTCAGTAATTCGACATGCAGGGTTCAGCTGTGGGTTCAAAAACAGGTTACAACTGGCTAGTCATTGTGCTCTTGAAATGCCAACTGTGCCTTTAAGTATGTTATATAACCTATTTTTTGGTTTCAGTTTTCAAGTATGGCATCATTTCAGTGTTATTTGGATTTCCATATATTTTTTAATCCAAACAAATCTGACCTCAATCATAAGGTTCCATGGCTCCAAATAGCTGAGCTTTTCTAATATTTTATTTTGAGTGCCTACGTTCAATACTTCATCACATAGATATGTGCTGCAGACTGTGCCAAATACTGTGCCAGGGATGTCCTCAATTATCTTCAGTGCTTACCAGGAGAGGGCTCTGTTCTGCATACCATACACAGAAAAAAGTCCTACTGAAATTAGTGTGGGTTTTGATTCTAAAGCTTGCTTGAAATGAAGCTGGCTAAGTGCAAATGAAAACCTACATTATTTCAGCTGCCTGTGCAGGCGGAATGAGGTGTGCTTGATAATCTTAATTTGTATCCTGCTATTACACCAGGATCTTTTTTTCCTTCCTGGGAGAGACCCAGTCTGCATCCTGCAAGGTACCTTTCTGTCATGTTTCGTGTAGGTTTCACGAGGTTTCATTTAAGTAATCTACAGAGCTGACCCAGAAAAAATATTGGGCCATATATTTTTGTTTAATGAACCACGTTTTCCTTGATCATTGTGGGATACAAAAACTATGTCTGCACTGATCAGGGACATAGATCTAGCACACAGGTCTGTTAACTTATTTCTTGGTGTGGTTTTGCTCTCATCAGTTAGTGTTCGCATAAAAAATGCCCTGGTGGAGTTCGAGGTGTGGTATGGGTCAAGGACGATTCCTGGTGCTTTGACTAGTCCAGGCATTCATCCTTTGCTGGAGAATGAGACAGTTGATAATGAGAATTTTGGCCTTCCAGAAACGCTGCTCTGACAGATGGCCTCAGGTCAGAGAGCAATCTTCAGATAATTTCCTAGTGCAGATGTAGCCTGAAAGTCACTCTTAGTCCTGTTCCAGAGACAACATTAGGTCAGGTTGTTGGGGAGGTAAGAGAACTGTCAGGGCTGGCATTACCTCACCTCCAGAGCCTCTGGCACTGGGGAAGAACTGAGGGTGTGCCCCACACCCATCTATGTTTATTCTGGCTGTAGAATTTTGTTTCAGATTTCATTTCATCATAAATAAAATAAAGAGTAATCCATGGATGATTTATAAAAATGTGAATATTTTAATCTGTTTCATTAAACATTAGTGCTGCTGCTTAATGTAATTCCCTTGAATTTGCTTTTTAATCAGTTTCATGTTAGATGTAGTTTCCTCAGTTTTTGATTACTTCTAGGAATTTCCACCATATTTTAAAACTTCTCTTTGGTTATTTTTATCCATGTACAACATTCTTCAATGGAATAACTTTGATATGGCTACCATGCTATTTTTAAAGATCTATTTAAAGCATCCTCAAAACCTGTAAGACGTAAACCCCAGCATTTTGAAAATGGTTTTTGGTTACGTATATAGGTAGCATAAACCAAAGACATCATTTACTGTCATTAATCAGAAATGATCTGTGTAAGTGAGTAGTTGTGTTTGTTATTCAACTATCAGCATGTTGAGGTTTCCAGTGAAACAAATAGTAAACCATTCATCAATGTCATTGTCAGGAGGATTGGGCTTGTTATGAAATACAGATTCACACCAAGAACTTTTTACTACACTGTAACATCATATTGTTGCTGTATTGCATTATAGTATAATAACGTAGTCAGTAAAGAATTATTTGCCGTAAGTTTTTTCACATCTTTTATAGAAGTAAAAATGACATTGCCAAATGACACTACAAATTATTACCATTACCATATATTACCATGACACTAAAAATAACTCTGTTACTTCCAGAAGCATAATTGAATTCAATTCTCCAGTAGTACAAGATTAAATGAATTTCAGGCAATTTCACTCAACCACCATGCAGGTGGTGTGCAATAGAGGAAGGAAACAGAAAAACTATAAAACAAAAAGCAGAGATTAAAAAAAATTATGCCAAAGAGTATTTGCAGAAAACCTGTTTTATTTCAAAGTACAAGTTCCTTTCGGCTGTTGAAATGTTTGGTTCAAAGACTAGACATTTCTGAACGTGTACTTTATAGCTTCAGTATAATCTATAAGTATATGTAGATATAAGCTGCCAGTTTATTTGCTGCATTGTCATAATGGTAGTAGGCAGAAAACCAGGCATAGTATTTAGGGATAATCATCCTTCCTTTTCAGAAAGTATTGCAGTGTTGTCTTGTGTCGGGGTACTCTTGACCAGACTCTTCAGGTGTTGGTTTTTGTGAGGACCTCATCCTGAATCTCAGAGATATCAATTAGAAATAAACTGATTAGGTTATTTTAAGGACAGTTATTTTAAGGACATTTAAACAGCAGTTGTAGAGGTCTGTTTTGGACATGACTGTTAGTTAATCCTGAAGTTACACTCCTTATTAAATCATTCTTTATGCATTTCAATATTAAGATGTCCAGCAAGAGGTTTGTTCCATTCTGATTGTGAAATAATAAGCATACTCTGAAAGAATCACTTAAGTTCATGGCTTCTGCATTCTTCCAATGGGTCTAGTATTTTATGTAATATATTAGTAGTTATTAATGTAGTTATTATATTTATATTTGGTTACTTATTAAAATTTACTCGTAATTTATACATTCTGCTTGGAGGTCTTACTGCACTTTGTAAAAGCAGAGGTAGGCATGGTCTCTGCCCCACGGATCTCACCAGCTAGTCCCATGTAAACCACACAAAAGAAGTTACTAAAAAAATTTCCTCTGGTATGGTAATCCACTGGTTGAAGTCAATGGAAAGAAGCACTTCTATTTTAGTATTAACTGGAACATGTCTTGCTGCATATCTGTAGATTTTGTGGGGACATTATTACTGCAGTTACACTGGACTGCATAAATGACGGAACAGTCTTTCAGCAGAGAAGTAACGTATTGTTTGATGTACTTTCTGAAACCACCAGCTCCACATTATAAGCAAGGTAAGAATATACTAATATGAAACTAAATAAGTTCATATAACCTTGTTTCAGCTAACGTAACAACATTGATATGTCAAGAGTTGTGGGAGCTACTTGAGCAGCAGTCAGCCGATTTTCCTACATCAGACAAATGGAGATTATGTGCCTTCTCAGTTTCATTTTTGGGGTAGAAGAACTTGTCAAACAGATTGCTATGCGTGATTGAGTATTGATGCAATGGTACATGCACATCTTTCTCTCTATTAGTTTGCAGTTAGGCAACAGCTGTCCTGGGACAGGAAAAGGAAGCTTTTGACAACAGTCTCCAAAGCAGTCCCAAGTAGTGTAAAACAAAAGGCAGAGGTTCATCAAGGTAAATATGCTTTCTTGAACCTTTATCCTTCCTCACTCCTCCCATTATATTCTTCTTTTTCTAGTAACAAATACTTTGCATTTTTTCAAACAATTAAAACCAAATGGTGTAGGTTTTGCCAAAGCTCCTAAGTTGTTCTGAGACCTACAAGTGGCTATTTTGGTCCTGGTTTCAGAACATCTTTGCTATTGCAGTGAAAAAGAGAGTAAAGGAGATGGAAACAAAAGATGTGGACCACTGATGAGAACAAAGCAACTAACTTAAATCTCCACTCCTTGCCCTATAGCACATCATCTTCATCAAAAGATGTACAAAGTACTCTTCCTCCTCCCCTTTTGCATTAGTTGACTATACTTGTGACTGGCTGTGAATGTGAGTGCTTTATTAGCATTTGAATAATCTGTACTGCTGTGCAAATGAGACTGAAGATTGAACTTCATGGAAAAATAAAAAAAAATATACATATTCTAAAAGGTGACAGCCTGTGTTTCATTTTCCCTTCTCCATATCCTGTTCTGGCAAAACTTTTCTCCACTTCTGACTTAATAAAAGCATATACACATTCTGAGATTTTTTTTTTTAAATACACATTTTTATTATTCGCACTTTTGAAGCTCAGAGAGGGACCAATTTAGAGGGCCTAAATTCTGGGGAGAGTTTTGTTCTGGAAGCAATTATTTTTATTGAGAACTATTGATGAGGTGATTACCTAAAAATTCAGTGGCAGGAAATTGAAGAGGAGGCAATTTCTGAGTTTTGAAAGATCATCAATAACAAGTGAAAACAAGTCAGGTTTCTCCATGGATTGTTTACACAAGAGTAGTTGTTGATAAATGAACTTCAGATTGGGTATTAGAGGTACATAGTGTGCAAAGTGTAATAACAGTTTTACTGCTCAGAGCTTGTGAAGACTGCATAATTTATAGGCAATTTACTCAAGCATTGCAAACAATTAGTAAAATCCTTATAGCAGTCCTCCTCATCGTGCATCCTGTTAATAATGTTTTTTCTAATGTGTATCCATTTGCTTTTTGTTTTTGAAAACAGGCAGCAACTTTCAAAATAATTTCACTCAATAATGGAAGGAGTTTAACATTACCTACGTGGGGATGGGAATTAATAAATAAATATTTTCATAGGTAATATAAACCACAGTTATGATGCTCAGATGTATGGTGTCATGGCTTTGCTATAACAGTGTAGTAGTTAAGACACGGAATTACCATAGTTGGCAACAAGAGGAGATGCTGTTTCAGTTGTGTAAATATGCTGTTAGTTGTGAAAAGTCAGAGATTAATTGACTTTGATGAATTGATAAGGAGGAGGGCGACCAGTGCTGGAGCCCTTTCCTCGTTCTGCCAGGTTCCAGATGATGTGGCAAAGAGGTTTTCCTGCATTCCTTCCTGGTACCTTCACTTCTGAAGATGAATGGTAATGGCGTCAATGTCAAAGAGCCAGGAGAAAAGCGGGAATGCTCTTGTATCAGATTTGCCTTCACCTGTTTGAAAGTTTAAAAACCATTTTGTCGTGGTTAAAGACTTTCAGGAGGAAAAGATTAACAGAGGGCAAGTGAAGTAGTAAGATTACTCAGGTATTCAGGAACCTTCTTACTTGTCTTGTTTGGTATTGTGAATCAATCATAATGTGAAACGGGATTTCTAGTAGTGAGAAGTACTGCTGAAGTAACTAATACTTTCTTTAAAAAAGTATTTATTACAAAAACGTGTTTGTTTCAGCAATTATTCTCAAGTGGAACAATCTGGAAAAATAAAGCAATACGGCCCTGACATACCTGCTAGCTCTCTATGGAGGAGGTAGATTTTTCTCCATCAGAAAAAAGAAGTTTCTCAGTCTCTATAGGTAGAAATGTGGTGGCATTTTTTCCCTACTGTCACTAATATTTGGGTGAAAATTAGAGTAAGGAAAAGTAATCTCTGTAATTTTAATTCTGAGAAGTACTTGGCAATTAAAATTCTTACAGATTTTAATGATGAAGAAACAGGCCTAAAGAACAAAGTTAAAAGAGATCTTGTGTAGGAGAGAGTTCTTGGTCTGAATTGTACTGAAGTTCTGTAGTAGTTGCAGCCTGTATTATTATCTGCGAGAAATGCCCATGGAAGGAGGAATTACACTCTTGTAGCAGCTGAATTTGGTGAAATTTATAATGCTGAGATAACAAGGTGTTGACATTGGCCCATATCTTTTCCTCTTGTGATTGCTTTCTGTTTGAAGTGATTCAGTATATATTATATTTGTATTGCAAATATCACACTTGTAGTTTGTACACAAATGCTTGAGAGATTTATTGTCCTTATTATATTTAATTCTCTAAATTATATATGTATTTCAGTTAAATTAGAATTTCATGTCATTTAAGCAAGATTAATAGATAACTTAGTAATACTTCACATTTAATAGAGTTTCCTTAAGATTAAGGCACCATTCTTTATGCCCTAATTTAGTCTCTTGGGAACTGCCAGTTCATTTTCTGTTGTGTTTCTCTGGATTTTTTTCATTTTAGTTTTGGCATCTTCCACTCACATTGTAAAATAATTCCATTAGTATTGTCAGAATGCAGAAATTTTGTTTTTGTTAAGAGTACTTAACAGCTTTTTGATATTTCCCTGGCAATTATATACCCATGATGTAAAGTGTACATCTTGTAATATGCATAAATATTTCTAGCACTATTTTATAGAAAACAAGGAAATAAAGCATGAATTATTATTTTCAGGAAACTACAAAATCTGAGTTTGCAGAAATCCAGAGCTTTGATTACCCAGGTACCTCATATTATAAGGCTGTAAACAAATCCTCTGTCTACAGAACAGGCAGGTGGTGAATGTTGTGAGCAAGACTTCTTCCACCTCCACAGGAATCCTAAGCTAGTATTCTCCCTGGTGTTTGGGTAAGTTGTAAATACTACTACTTAGTATTTACACATGTCAAAAGTCAAGAGAAGAGGACGAAGAAAACCACAAATATGTGAAAAATAAACTTTCAGATATCAACAGTTTTAGTGGCTGTTTCATTCTGTATATATGTTTTCTATAGTTATGCTAAAATTACTGAAAGAGGAGGGTAAGTTTGTGGCATGGGAAGTCTTAATTTAAAAAAACCTTCTATCAGCTGTAGTACTGGCTTCATGACCTTAGGGTGGTTATCATCTGACAGTGTTGTTCTGGAAGCCAGAAACTGATGACTACCCTCGAGTTCCATCTCACATGCCCTGTGGTAGCTGGGGTTGGGGACCCTATGGGAAGAGTACACTGCCGTCACTCAACAGTGGTCTTTCTGGCTAATTAAAGAGGAGCACTGATGAGCTCTGGAAAGAGTCCTGACAGCCCCCATTAAATAGAACAATTTGACATATTACATGAGTCCTGTGGAAAAGCTTTTAAAGAAAGAAAAATCAAAGGTGGGCAAGTCAAGTCCGCACAAGGTTAATGGGATGATCCCACAGAGGCAGCTGAAGTGATGCTAAATATGGTGTTGTCTTTCCCTAGCTTCCATATCAAAGCTTTCATATGTACCACAGAGATTTATACAACTGAAATGAACACTGCTGTGGGCTAACAATAGAGACTTCCAGATTTTTCTTGCTTTGGGAAATAAAATATGTGTCAGTCCAGGGTGGGGCTCTGTTATATTGGGTGTTACATGACCATGTAATGAAAATGAAAGAACCTTCCTGCAGAACTTCAGATTTAAGGGGGCAGGAAAGCAAACGTAGTAGAATAATTAAAATACTTCCAAGGGTGAAACAATTCCTCAGTACGGATAAATGGAACAGAAACCATGCCTCCTGTCAAACCCTGTGGTGCATCCTACACCCTAAATATGAGAAATATAATAAGTAGGAATTTTCATTCTCAAATTATTAGGCTATTTTTTTCTAATTTTCAGAGTTAGAGAATAAACTGTATCTCCCCTCTTCCCAAATGCAGAATTATCTTCTGTTTTGTATTACCTATTGAAGTGTCATGGACTTCTAGGCTCCCTTCCTGTTACAGTTGCCATTAACTATTAGCATGAACACATTCGACAAGGCTGCACTTAGTGTAGAAAAAAACACGGACTGTTTGTGATATTAGCAAAGCAGTTCTGTCAAAATAAATGAACTATCATCATGTTAGGAAGCAAAGTGAATAGAGAGAGTCATGTACGTTTTTGCTACAAGTAGTAACTGTAGCCTTGTAAATATGTATTAACTAATTTAAAAAATCACAAGGATAAAAAAGTAGTAATTTACGTAGATGAACAAGCCAGCACTACATGGCTTGAGCCACATGCTGCTGTATACTTAAATGTTTTCAGCAGAAAGGGAGATCTATCATAGGAACAACCCATCTCTCTAAACATTGAAGTAAGGAAAACACCACAAATAGTGAAATGCCTTTTCCTTATTCTTCTTGCATACCTTCTTTGATCTACTTACCTTTTTTGAGTCAGAGTGAACACTAACGGCACAACTCATAAAATGAGAAACTGTCCATATCTAGCAGATAAACTGGATAAAAGTTCATGAAACACAAAACTCAGGGCACTTGGCTTCATTCATCTTGTATTTCTGCTCGAATGATAGAGGAATGAGGGTAGAGGATTGAACAAAAAATGGAAGTAAAAAAATTCTGCCCTGGGTTAATTTATGACTAGGATTTTTTTGTTTGTAGTTTTTCAAAGCACTACTAATTTCCCCAAGAAGCTCAAATGGTCAAGACGGCTTGCGTAATAGAATCATAGAATCATAGAATATGCTGAGTTGGAGGGGGCTGATCATGATCATCGAGTCCAACTCCAGGCCCTGTGCAGGACACCCCAAGAATCACACCATGTGCCTGAGAGCATTGTCCAAATGCTTCTTGACTTCAGACAGGCTTGGTGCTATAGTCAGTTGACTATAGTCAATAGTGCACAAGAGACTTAGAGAGCTGGTGAGAACTGGCTCTTCAACCTGTCTGACAAGGTACCTATTTTCCTTAGCTGACTGGAAGATTGTCTTCAGCATAATTTGAACTCATGCTTCTGGAATGACAGCAAAATAACTTTTCCACCCTGCTTTTCTAAATAGATACTTCTACTAAAAATCTGGAGTCTTTAGTTACATACTCCCTATCTCCCCATTATTGCTGTTACCACGTTATTTTATTTTCTCTGATATGGATATTTCTGATTATAAATGAATCTTGTAAACCAGTTGTCCTAGTTCTTAAAATCTACATTGCGCTGAGAAAGGCTATATTTGGTTCCTATGTGCAAGATGTCTCATATTTTTGTATGTCTTCTAATACTTTTATTGAAGCTGAGCTTTTCCCCCGTTAAAATTGCTTTAAAGAGACTCATTAAAAATCCTTTTAAAACCAACAACACATAATTTTTAATGTGGAAAAACTCTTGAAAACATAGAGTCCTAATTGTTGGTTTAATCTAATTTTTCCTGTGGTAAATTAATAATTTGTAATTTTATGAACACTGAAGGTCCTGAGTGTCTTTCAACCTTCATGAAAGTCTTCATTTTGTTTTTATAAAATATAGAAAAATTGTTTTACTCCTAGGACTGTGCAGCTTTTTGTTTTCTTTCTCTTTCCATTTACACAACATATTTATTTATTTTGCCCTTCAACACAAAAAGCTGTTTAATTTCCATCCATACACTGAAAAGTCTAACTGGAAAAGATTTTATAAATTCTTGCGTTTAACTTTCTTTTTTTTCCTTTTAATTTAAAGTCAGAGATTTAAAAAAAAATAGAAACAGTAAACTCACCATGAATTGTTTAAATATGAATGAACCCTATTTTTCTCACATTTCGCTTATATGTGAAAAGTGTACACCAACTTTAAACAACTGAGAACTCAAAAGCGCTACTTGCTCACTGTTGATAGTGTAAAGACCTGTAAATATGTACAAGTTTGAAGTCCACAAAGAACTGTGAAAGCCTACAGAGCATACACTAGCCAAAGTCTTCTGTTTAACAGCCTCTGGTATTGTTTTTATGTTTATAAATTCACTATTAACTTCATGTTTTGCCACTGTTTCTCAGAAAAACAGATTAAACATCCAAGGCACATGCAGGACAAAGGAGGTGATCCGAGACAGCTAGCACAGCTTCAGTATGGACAAATCATCCCTGTCCTTGGGGGTGGGGGTTGGAACTAGGCGGTCTTGAAGGTCCCTTCCAACTCAAGCCATTCTGTGATTCTTTGAAACTAAAGACAAAACATTTGCTTGATAAAGAAAAAAAAATGAAGGCAGGTTCTTTATAGTAATAGTTGAATGCACAGTATACCTTATGCTGCGGCTCCTGAAGTGCTTTTATATTAAACTGTTTCTTAATCACTTCTGCAACGTAGAAGAGAGTGGTCCTTTTATTAGCTTCATTATAAGTATCAACAAAACTGCATGGGATTAAAAGTATGACTGTTCCGAGAACTTTTCTTATATAACTTTCTTCACCCATTAAGTAATTTGGTAAAAATGTTGCATAAGCAGTGCCCTCAGAGTGTTCAGTTGTCCTTAAATTAGAGCACTTTCATCTCATATTACAGAGATCCTTACGCTAGAACCTGAAACACTTTCTGTCCCCAGCAGCCACCATCACCAGGCCCCAAGATTCAGGAGGAGTATTTCTAGTAAAAGGTTCAGCAAAATCAGGAAGTCTGAAAGGCCTGATAGGTTTTCTGGAGCGAGGTACATAGCTACTGCCCTGATAACCATACCAAGATGGTCAGTCATCTTTTGCCAGCTGTTTAGAGAAGAGGGTACTCAGGACCTACGAAGTGATAGAGAACTATATGTTTGGAAAATGAGCAAATGCTGATCAGTAAGGCAGCCCTGATCTTCTACCAAAACTCAGGCCAGATAGTTCTATAGCTTTAGCTACAGTAGCTCTTTTCCTATGAACAGCCTCCTAGATTTCAGTGGATTTCCTTAGACTGTCTTATAGAAGCAAAGCAGAATCTGGCACAGGAGAGAATTTCTTTTGAATCTCCACTTTATTCGTAAATCCTTTTCTTCTTGGAGTATGTAATACAATAGGACAACATTTATATTAAGGGAAGCTTTGTGCCATGATGGAACTGTGAAAACAGACTTCAAAAGCATATCATTAATATTGAAAAGGTTCACCACTTGCTCTTCTCTCTAATAAGCAAGTCTGAAACTGCTCTGAGTTGTGAAGGAAGAGAGATTCCACATTAGAAGAAACCATTGAAACCATGAAGACAAGTACTAGAGAGGATGTTTAGCAATTTCATTTGTATGTGCTTGTGGAAGCAGAATAGGATGTCTAGCACCGAAGGGAATCTTAGATACATTTCAGAGAACACTTATTTTTAAAATTCTCCTGGTACTGGCGAAGCCTGAGTTTATGGAAGAAAGTAATACCTTAAATATTGATTTTTTTCCCCCACTGCATGTGATCCATAATACTTAGAAATTAAACAATCAAAGCAAGAACCATTTACCAGCAATTGTCTGAGAAAAAGAATTAGAGTAACATAGCAGCTCTGAAAAAGGAAATTAAAACCCTACCAGAAACACATAAATTACATGAATAGTGAAATCAAAGGTAAGTGCAACTGAAGATAGAACTGTAGCAAAACACCTGCATGAATCATTTCTGTGGTCTAGGTTTCTTTCTGTAGGACACAAAGAGGTTACACTCACACAGATCTTAGCATAAATTTTGTGCTCTCCAAAGAAGCGCAGAATTGCTGTACCTGTGTTTTTTGCATAACGCTGAACTAAGGAGTTTCATTCTCTTTTCTGATTGAAGTGTTTGTAATCTAAAGAGTAAGAGACAACTCAAAGACCATCATTATTGTGAGCTATCTTAAGTACACTTCTATAGCAGGAGTGGAGGCAGACCACTTACAAACACAACACGGAGATGAGAGGGTGAAACAGCTCAGTTTTGTCATCTCAAAGGTGATCTCGTCTTTGAGAAGGATCTCCTTAACAAAAAGAACCTCCATTTTGCCTGACATAGAAGTGTACTTGAGATAGCCCACAAAAACTACTAGAAGGACAAATGGTAAAAGTGTGTAACAGCTTAACCTAAGATCTCCACTGAAGACAACTGTGAGTTTTGCCATTCGCATTCAAGGAAAAAGTATTTAACACAGGGCTGAAAAAAATACAAGGGTATAAAAAGCTTTAACCATAAATAAAGTATTGTAACATGCAAATATCTTAACATTCATGAACACCAAAACTACTAAATCATAGCATATGTTTGTTATGTTGCACAGAAATCCACTATATATATAAAAATCTACTCTCTATATAAAATTGGGCTTAAACACACTGCTATATAAATAAACCTATTAATGTAATATGTTTGCTACAAGTTTATATACTATGACCAGTAGGCAAGTGACAGAAGAATGGAACTAATAAAAATGTGCCAGTTAACTTCTTTTCACCTCCTACTTTTTTAGATTTTACCTATATTTTATCTGGTTTCAGAGCAGTACTGCAAATACTTTCCTGTGTGAGCAGTTGCAAATTATCAGGGTTTGTAGGTTAAGATGCTTTGGCAGAGAACTGTTGGCAGGGAGTAGGCTTAGCTTTGGATCCCATGAGCTGTACCATGCAGGCTGCTGTCTCAGCATATGTCATAAGCTCTGATGGCTTCCTCTTTCTTCCACAGATCTGCCTATCCAGTTCTGTAACATTTGCTACTCTAGTGTAAGTGCATCAAATAAGCATGAATGGTACTAGCCTGTAAATTTATTAATCACATTACAGAGCAAAAATCAGAAAGATGGGGTTTTAAAAACAAAATAACCATGAAGTGCCTACCATCTATTAGACAGACTCACGTGATCAACATTCTACTGTATTTCAATACCATGTTACATCTCGAAAACAATCACACAAATAGGAAACCCTGTTAAAATATTTTCCCACCACACAACCCTCCAGCCGGAGACCATGTCAGACAATGGTTTCACTTTTTTAGTAATGATATTCTTAGCAGTCTCATTGTTCTAAACTGGTCCCACAGATATCTAATTTTTAGTCAGATAACAGACATTATTATACCATATTGGAATTTTTAACCAGAAAATTTCCCTCCAACTCTACAGACTTAAGGGCGCTATGCCACCATATGTGGTTTCTTGTATTTTTCTGACTACTGTTTTCTAGAACTAAATAAACTTTGTCACACCAGGCATATCCATGACATATTTCTACTGCCTGAGGGCATTTATGGACAAGAAATAAGCAGTCTGTTTTAAGTCATCAGAAAGCGAGTCTAATGAATAGGCTTAAAGCCTCATCTATTTACTAGTGTTTTATTATTTGTTAAAATGACTCATGGTTAGTGCTATTCTCACCACTGTACTTAGCTAATGGCCTATCAACATTTCCATTAGGAACTCTTATGAAGAAGTCAGTGGCTTAGCTATGAAAATTTACAATAAGTGTGCAGACCTAAAATACTAGTTCCCAGATGTGGTTTGAATATTTTTATTAGATTTTTAATATGAATGCATGTATATGAATGCTAGTGAGGAATGTTAATGGTCTTATTTAAACCAGATAGGTATTGTAAAAGTTTCAGCTCCCTATGCCTTAGCTGGTGCACCTCGAGCTTCACAGGCAACCTGTATTATTTCAATTGGCATGTTCTTTTAAACAGTGAGGTGCCTTGAAACAAAAACTGGAGTTCTGCTATCTCCTTGAAACTTGGGCCTAAATATGCTCCCAACATTCATGAACACTGTGATGGGCCAATTCAGACAGCACTGCCAAATTTGCAGCCCTTGAGGACTTCCTGATGTTTGTTAGTCTTATTCCAGTGTCATGCGGTGTGCAATATGAGCTGCTTCTTGCTGAGTGCAAACTCCAAAGTGGCGTCATGAGCCCTCTGGGGAACATAGACATCATCCGTTTTATTAAGGACCTGGCTGGAACCCATCACACATTCTGCCCACTTCTTATTTAAGAAGAAATATCTATGTGCTCTTTTTTTCCCTCTGTCTTTAAAAATTAAGTACTGTAATCAGTTCTGAATACTTTTTTCCAACTACCAAAACCAGTGCTTGTCAGGAAACTTCTTCAACTTTTATAGGAGCAGAAATATTTAGGAAAATAATGAACAGCAGCCCCAATGGTCTAGTCTGACTAGAGGGCTATACAGGCATATTACAGCACGTGCATCACAAAGCAGAGGCAGCTGACGCTAACAGGAGTAGAAGAGTAAAATCCCTCTGATGTTCCTTCCCCAGGTTAATCTGCATCTGCTGAACTTTCAGTATGAATGAATGGTTTTGAAAATACAGGTTTTCGTGAAGCTGCTGGGAAAGCAGCTGTCCTAGGGACACTGTGATTTTCTCACCAGACATACCCACCTCTCCCCAGACATACCCTGACACAATCCAAGCATGAGTTACCGTAGGTCAAACCCACGCTGAGTAGTGCTGGGCAATGGCTGAACAATGCTTAGGACTGGACTCTACCCCTGCTTTGTGGGATGTAGCTGCTGATCTCCAGCTAGGTACATAATTACCTGTACAGTCAAAATCTCTTCTCCCAAGTAACAAGCAAAAGGAGAAGAAACATCCTCAAGTTGTGTTAGGAGAGGTTTAGGTTGGTTATTAGGAAAAATTTCTTCACCAAAAGGGTTGTCAAGCATTGGAACAGGCTGCCCAGGAAAGTGGTTGAGTTTCCCTCTCTGGAAGTGTTTAAAATATGTGGTACTTAGGGACATGGTTTAGTGGTAGGCTTGGCAGTGCTGAGTTAGTGGTTGATCTAGAAGATCTCAGAGGTCTTTTCCAACTTTAATTATTCTGTGATTCTATGGCAACCTATCTTAGATATCAACCTATCTTAAATATCAACTGTCTTAGATAGGGGGTTATACCTGGGGGCACTAAATATCCCACAGTCAGCCCCCAGGTGTAAAATATGTGAGGTACAATCATCTCTTTCTTGATGCTTTGTCCATGATGAATACAATCTGTGTTGCTTAATACAATTTGACATTTAAAAGAAATAAAATGGGATTAATTATTATACCTAAAACAGATTAAAATATATCAAAATGAAGATAAATGATTAATTTGAATCCTTTCTAAACTATTTTAAAAATATATTGCTCTAAAATGCAGTATCTCAAACTTTAATTTCAAAATGAGATTCGAGCAAGCAGTAGGCTGCATTCACCTTTCTTGTTTGAATTTGATATAACCTTCAGGCTGAATTTTCTGCATTATTGATAGCATTTATGGGTATCAGAAGATAATATTATGTTTTTATAGGCACTCAGATTATTATTATATATATTTGCTATATACTTGTAAAGGAAAATATGAAAAAGCACTGGATTCAAATAAGAAGCAAAATTTCATTTCATGGTCTCTTAATTCAATATAGAGCTAAAATTTTATAAATTGTCCCAATAAAAAAACCTTTCAAATAAAATTTTCCTCTACAGAACAGAAATTTCAGGTTTCAGAAATCAAATGTTGTAATGAGAATTAAACTACCTCATTTTAATATAAAAGAAACTTAAAAAATATAATAGAAGAGACTCCATAAAGTCATCTAATCCAATGTCTTCTACTGTGTCTGCAGTGAGAGGACAAGAGGAAATGGCCTGAAGCTGAGATTCAGAGATTCAGATTAGATATTAGAAAAAAAAATTTCACTGTTTGGGTGGTCAGGCACTGAAATGGGTTGCCCAGGGAGGTGGTGGAGTCACCCTCCCTGGAGATATTTAAGAGGCATCTGCTCTGGTGCTGGGTGATATGATTTAGTAGTTTAGGGGTTACAGTGGTAGTGTTGGGTTGAACGTTTGAACCTGGTGATCTTAAAGGTCTCTTCCTGATTCTATGATTCTGTGATTTTGGTAATTTTCAATATGTGGCTTTGCTGATGTGAAGAATGCAAAATGAGTAGTTCATTTAGTTCCTCATTCAATTAGATAAATCATGGCTCAGTAAAACAGTGTTCCTGTAAACACATAATGACACCTCAAACTTTTCATCTCTGGTAAATAGCAGCTTTAGTAAGGTCACTGTTTGATGCCAGTTGTTTGAGCCGTGATTCTGGTCCCAAGATCCCAGAGATGATAAAAGCTTAGGCAGAAGTAAGGTAGCATCAGGTGACATGAAAAATAAACTTCACTTGTGGTTTCTTCAGGTACTCCTTGTTACGTCAAATGAAAGGGAGGGTCCATGACGCTGTTTTGGAATTTACCTTTATCAAGACCTCTTTAAGTACAGGGTCTCATCTAGGCAGTGTGTCTCTACTATGACACAGCCTTTAACTTTCTCCATGACCCTATTTTCCAAGTGCAGATAGGAAGCAAATCATAGCTGAAAGCCATGCGAGAATGCCAGGAACATGGGTCTTGAAGGTGGAGGGATTCTATCATGTTGCTCTGTGACTACATGATGGAAGGTAGAAGCTGTTATACAGTCCAACAAAAGAAAAATCCGTATTGGTAGGAAACTAAAGGAGATGAAAGAAAAACAGTCAGTTTAAAAAGCTATTTGAATATAAATATCATGTTTATAAAATAAAATAACTGCTAAGTTAGACCTTCAACTTTAGCTCTCAGAGGATGAGAGAAGTTGAAGTGCTCCATTATGCCAGGCTTGCTTCAACATTTTTGCTGTTTGAGGCAGCCACAGAAGAACAGTTGCATTCTTACCCTGAAAAGCAGTGCAACCACATGAACAACCACCTATGTGAAATGGTTGCGCAATACTCCAACGGCAAGTGTTGGAAGCCCATTCGAGTTATGGGCCTACATTTTGTAATCCCATTTCACAGGCTATAAATAAACATGTAATTGATCCCTCTTCACAGAACAAACTAGATGCCTTCTGGTGTCAGCTTGATGTTAGGAATAAGTTTCTGATTTTCTTTGCAAATATTCAAGGGTACTTGACCAATTTTAATTAGTAAGGGCAACACCATTTATTTCTTCAGTAATAATGGAGAATGAAGCTAAATAATGATTTCACAGGCTCTTTTGTAATAATTTTTAATATTTAGTTTTTCTTATTCCTAAATTCAGTGTATGAATTCCTATTTAGTTGTGGCTCCTTGGTGCTCCTGATTGCTTTCTTTTCAAATCTTAGAACTATTTTGTTGTCCTTGACTTTATGCAAGGCATTTTCTGCAATAGCCTTGAACTTTGGCACAGTCTGAACTAGTTGGAAACAAATCTCTTTCCATGTACACAGCAGAAAACCCGATTGTACTTTAGCATTTGTGGAGACCACTCATGGTGTGCTTCCTACTGTTGATGTTCAGTGCTGGGACACTTTTACAGGGAGTAAAAAGAAGTATTGCATACCTACCACATCTAATGGGAAAAAGAATTAGGAACAACAAATGTGTAAAATTTAAAGGCATTCAAGTTTAAACCCACATATTTTTAGACATAAGGGATGTTTGTCACTAGAAAAATTCCCAAAGGAAATAAAACCTGTACCAATTCCTTATATATATTAATTATATATATATATTATATATATATCCTTATATATATTTCTAAGCAAGTCTTGATGCTATAGTCAAAAGCATTATTTTGCTTATGAATTACAGCTATGTGGAATTGTCTTTTGAGTCATCTATCATAATTTTTCCTTTTAGATTTAAAATCTATGAATCTTACATATTTGTGATAATATGGATGACAATAATAATAATAATAATAATAATAATAATAATAATACAATGCCTTAGTGATTGGTTAGGTTCCTGTGAGAACAAAAATTTTAATACTATTGAGGGTTTTGGTTTTGTTTTGTTTTGTTTTATTGGAAGAACCACTTAGTCTTATTGTATTTATTTAAGTAAAATAAATAGGGCACCTTTTTATGTTAATTATTCAGCTAGCATTTCTCCACAGCTTTCCAAGTAGCCTGAGAATAATTTAGATAGAAATGATAACCAATTACTGGATATAGGATATACCTAGCAGAATCTTTCTATAGAGGAGGGAAGGCTCTACACCTGGATTTGCACCACATCAGTTTTGGACATGCAATGCAACCACAGTGGAGTACTGGTGGGGGTTTCTGAGTTACTGAGTGAAGTTCTGAGCCTAAACAGAACGTGCAACAATCAGATAATGTTCTAAAGAAGATTTTCATGGCAGGTCTGAAGATTAATCCCTAACACAATACATTTCATAGGACAAGGCATGCCTAAAGTAGGTAGAAAATGGAGTGTTCTTTTCCCTTTACAAGAGGGGAGCAGAAGCACAGGGAACCTTGCCTCAGGACACATGGGAACTCAATAGTGAGCTTCGAATAGAATCCACTCCATGCCTTAACAACAACGCTGTTAACCAGCATTATTGCTACTCTTTCTGTTATTGCAAACAGTTACAACAGGCCTGGAAAGAAAACTAAGGGAAAACAAACAATCAAGTTTATCAGTCCATTTTATTTTATCTATTTCTTTATAATTGCTACTACAACGTGCATACTCTGTGCAGTATATAAAATGTTTTAATGATCAGGACAGAGAGTTACTAGCTAAAGGACAATTAAGCTGTTACCTCCTAAGTCGCCTGTTGTATGTTTACATCTGGAGGGAAATTGTACTCTGACGGCTAAGCCTGCAAAGGGGCAGTGCTCTGCCTAATCTCAATCCTAGGACCAAAACCTAAAAAGAAACTTTGGCCTTGTAATACTTTCCATGGCAGTGCTGCCTGCCTCAGTGCCTGGAGGGATTCACAGCAGGCAGCACACTGAGCAGGGATCATGGTTGATCTTAGGTGTCAGTACTTTCTAGAGCACAGATGCCTTACTGCAGGGCATTAGAATTGGTAATCCACCCTCCCGGAGGGATGTATCTGAAAGAGGTATCTTTGTTCTTTTTTTGATAGCCAAGGATTAATTGTGTCATCCTTCCTGAAGACTTCACAACAGGAGCTGGTGATACTCCTTATGTTTTAGGAATCCCCTGATCTGGTGATATATGTGAAAGAGCCAAGAAGCAAGATGTTTGCCCTCAGAGCTGTGCTTGTGTAGGAGCTTCTTTTTTTACCACTATTGCTGTTACTGGTGAGGTGTCCCCAAAGGCTTTGCACAGTCATGTTCAGAGGCTGCATGCAGCAGAATCTGCAGACTTCACAAAACATATGCAAGGAAGATGACAAAGATGATATTTAGTGCACTAGAAGCTTCTCAGATATTTAAGAAAGTGTATAGACTTTCTGAAGTGCAATAGTTTGAGGCTGAAATCAGAATACAACAGAGTGAAGTGAGAGTCACTGATACATTTACACTGAGTGTACCTGGGCAGGTGTGGGGAGGTAGAGGAGAAAAGGACCAGTACGTAGAACTTGACGCAGAAATATCTCTGTGAAACTTCACTATCTTGCTCCTTAACTAAGTACACAGTGTAAAAATTATAGGTGAAATAAAGTGGAATATCTAAAGAGGCATTTCATTAAGTACAGGCTTAGAGCTAATGATTATCATGCATCTCATTCCTTCTTTATCATTGGTCATCCAGTGGCTTGAGCACTCCCTACTCTGGGTTCAGTATCTTCCTTTTTATCCTCAGGAAAATGTTACAACAGCCAGTTTAGAGGCTATATGGGGGGGAGAAAAAAATAGATATTTTAATTTACTTGCCTAAGAAAGGTAAGTTTGTGTAAAATCAGACACGTTGCCAGAGGTAGAGAAGGAAGTTCTGGATTCCAGTCTTTCAACTAGTGACGGCTTCATTTGAAAGACCAGAGTTGTTTTAATAGAAGTGAATTCATATTCTGGGACAGACAGTAGCCTTGTCATCTGAAATAGCCAGATAAAGTGTAGAAACAAAGTTGCATAAATGTTGCAACTATTACTAACCTCTTTGGTGGCCATAGTTTTACTGGCCTTGAATATTTAAGGGTATTAAAAAACTGGCTACCAGAGAAAATCTCATTTGAGAACTCAGTGAGGCCACGACTAATTTGCAAATCCCTCTCATCTTCAAGAATAAGAAAATTACTAAATTGCTTAGTTCTATAAAAAAGGTTTCTAGGCATATACAACAGCAGATTTTTAGCTATTTAGGAATTCTAAAATAAAACATTTAAATAGGATTAGGCAAAAACTGAGAAGGAGGTTGAGAATCTCTGTAGCAGACAGGTACTTCGTGGGTGTGGCTATAGCTCTGCAGTAGATCTATGACACCACCTGTCATTTTCTCACATTCATGCTTAGATCTGAAAGCTGGACACATTTAGATCTGAGTTTTTCACTGAATGAAGACAGTAAGTTCCAAGCTTCCCTACCCACTCCAAATAAAATGTGGAGAGTTTTGAATGTGTTAATTCTGGTTTAGTAAATATTTAATCAGGGTTACTAGTTCTGGGCATTGAAAAACCTGGATTCAAACAAATGAAATCACAAGGTTTCTTTAGAAACCCTAACAGGAAATGGGATCTTTTCATCCCTTTGTTTTTGAGGGTTTTTTCTCCAGCATTTAGTACCTACCTAGTTTACACCAATAGAATCTTCTTGATGAAGAAAGAGGAGCTGGAAACTCACATTATATATATAAAAAAATCCTCACAAATGTGCATGATCTTAGGTCTTAGGATCCCTGGAAGAACTGTCTGAATATGTTACAAATATGAATGGAGACCTATACTTTATCTCCTAAGGGTTAATCCTTAGGAGATAACTCTTTCTCAAGGAAAAGGATGCAATGTATGCAGGTAAAATTGCTATTGTTCTGCTGGGGAAGTGTAGAAAAGACTTTCCCTTGAACCCAGTGATTGCAGGAATGCCCCTGGATCAGACAAGAAGGTAGGCATTGGTTTTCTCCCTTTCCTGGACACTGGGCCAGCCAAGCAGTCTGCTTACACAGGCAGTGTGATTCCCAGGGTGGGGGATTGCACAGAACTGTGTGTCTTTACTTCCTTAGCTGGGTGTCATCTTTGGCTAGGAATATATACCCTAGGAAACTCCTTGAGCTCCTTCCTTACTTATTGAGGCTCTGCAGTACCCTAAATCAGCCAAAACCTGTAAGGTACAAGCTGGCCTTGAGTGTTGTATTTCAAGTAACACATAACAGTATTTTTTCAGAAGGGACATCCTCCCTTCTGTAACCGTGTAATTACTTCTGCTATTAATGGGAGCTGCTAAAGAGGGAGGATAAATCTCAGAAAACAGTGACTGCAGCATGACGCATGTGCTTAGTTTGGGGGGTGAGGCAAATGCAGTAAGCTTTTCCTGTCTTCAAGGGCCATGAAACAGTTGAGGGACATTATTATTTCCCAGAGCCATCAGAAGTGAATCCAAAGGTCCAGCAAACATTTTCTTTTCACTCTATACTTCTTTCGCTACCCAACTCCAGTGAATTTTTAGTTTGATGTCTCTAAAAATCTGAAAGGAAAAGTACTCCTGCCATTATTCCTATTACAAATTACCAGTGATGTGAAGTTGGAAGGTAAGCCATGCTGGAAAGTTGCAATCATCATGCATTTTCACCTGCAATAAAAGAACACAATGGTTTTTAAGTTTCAGGGAACAAATTTTCAAAATTTCAAGGAAATGGAAACTTTTCATTGGAACACACCAGTTCAGTAAAATATTTTGGGGATCTCTCTGGTCCAAAACCTGGTTTTCTGATCAAAACTAGAGAGAAATGGAAGAATGTGATGAGAAGAGACTGATAGAAACTCCAGAACAGCAAAGTGCAACTTAATCAGACCTGTCTGAGACAGAGAAAGTTGTCCACTACAGAGTCTGCTCCGTTTAGTATTTACTTTTTACATAAACCTAGATGGTTCCACTTGGATAAAGAGAACAGCATAAAAGAAACTGTAATTGTCTCTTAT
>NW_016690347.1:108700-132561 GCF_001604755.1 Lepidothrix coronata | reverse complement strand
CATCTTGAGCATTCAAAATATTATACTACAATTATAGGTTGCTTTTTATTGGCTTTTCCTTTACCTGGTGTTATGAATAGAGCTTCAAAGATTCTTGTTTTCATGATGAGAACATTTATGAAAACTTTAAAAGTTTCATGGTGCAGTAAGCATGTTTCCTCCACAACTCTGTAGCAAGTGTTTAAACTGAAAATTTATTTCGGTATGATAGTCTTTAGTATGGCATTTTTTTTGTAACACTAAACCCAAAGATTTTCCTGAAAAAAAAAAAAGAAATCGAAGTGAGCCTTATCAGAAACCAGGGCGATCATAATTATGATTGTCAGGATCCTCAAAATTAATTACAACTTCAAGCTGTGACAGAGACTAAAATAGCAGGAGCTGCTGGTGATCCAAAAATCACTCACAGCATGTCCAAGCTAGTATTTGGCAGAGAGCATATGCAACTTAAAAAAAGAACATAACCCTTTAGGCCCATGCAAGCAATTAAGCTTTTTGTGGAAATGTCAGGGCATAAGTCTGAAAAGACCTTTCAATTGTTTACGTACAACTTTCCACTAATTAGTGGGAACTGATTTTAATTTTTGCCCCTTCATTTTTCAAATAAGACCAGATGGGCTTAGGTTTGGAGGGTAGCTGTTCTGTTCAAAAACAAAAAAAAAAAAAAGAAAAAAAGGAGGTGATTCTTGCCAAGTCAGACCCCATGATTCTTACAGTGAGGGGGTACAAGTAAATGCCAATCAGCTTAGCAACATTGAGAGATACGTAAGGAACTTAGCCTGGGAGCTCTGCTGACGGCGTAAAACAAGAAGACATTTCCAGAAGTGTCTGTCAAACAAAGTATAAAAATAATCAGAGGCTGATGGCACAAGTTACTGCGACTCTAGCTGATGTACGAGTGGATGAAATTTAACAGCACTTTGATAACTTTAATTTCATTGTTGCAATGTTTCTTGCTAATGTTCTAAATGCAGCAATCGGTGAGGTAAAAATAAACGGTATGGCTGTGTTTGATCAGAGCTACCTTGAAGTGCTACAGGGGAGGCTTTTTCTTTCACAGAATCACAGAATATTCTGAGTTGGAAGGGACCCACAAGGATCATCAAGTTCAACTCTTAAAGCAATTAGCCCAGACAGGGATCAAACCTGTGAACTTGGTGTTTTTAGCACCATGCTCCAACCAACTGATTCTACTAATTCATCAAACTGATTCAACTAATTTCATCGCACAAACTGTTAAATCACTGCTGTCATATTAACCTGCACTGACTCTGCTGTCTCTTCACAGATCTCTTTCATGTGAAACACAATTACCTATTCCTCTGTCTTCATCCACTTTTCCTACTCCTTTGAGCCTAAAGCAACATGCTTTAAGTCTTGAGCATGATGATCCCAACACTGACCAACTGCAAAATAGGTCACCAGAAGGCAAAATAAACGTCACCTAGTGAATAGTCAAAACTGCACATCTTTGCTCCTGAAGTTTTGCTGCAGCTTGTATTGGCTAGAAGAATGCTAAGCCAGTTTCTTGACTTTCTGGGCTTCAGTATGTACATTGAAATCAGTGTTTATCCATAGCATTGGAGAATGAGGAAGTTGCACTAACTGGTAGTTGTTTAAAATCCTTGGGTAAGAGTGCTTATATAAATGCTATGACATTGCTAGTCCATTTATAAGAGGAAATATATAACATGAAATATAGTGATTTTATTTTCTTTTATTCACAGTGTCTTGAAAATGTCTGCAGTTCTGCTAAAGAAAAGCCCAGATGTAGGATCTTATTTGGATTTTTGGTGATGTATCCTCAAACGTTATTGTGTTAATCTGAGCTCTTTCTAGAATTTAGATGAGTTATCTTTGTTGACTTTGCCTCTGTTTTCCCTTACATCTGTGGTCTGTCTTATCTATTTGGATTAGAAGCTCTTTGTAGCAAGGACTATTGCTGTGGTATCTAATGAGTTAATCGTGTTTTGGCCCTGTGTGTTCTGCCTTAACACATAGTGCTGAAAATGAATCAATTTAGTGTTTGGATTTACAACTGCAGTTTGATGGAAAGTTAGAGTCCAGGAGACAAGTGATATCCTCTTACACTGGCAGAGCCTGCAGAAATGTGTTCCTCTCAGTAGGTCAAAGCAAGAAAGAAAAAGAGTGAGGGAATGCATGTGATGTCAGTGCTGCTGCAATATAAAGCTGAGACAGAAGTGTACATCTCCAAGAAACAAGTAATAAATGAACACTGAGAATATCAAATAGATCCCATTGGATCCCTGTGTTGATTGCAATCTTTGTGAGCATAACCACTAAGTGCTACATTTTTCTTCAACTCCCATTGAATTTTGTTCCTTGTTCCTATTTCTTCCTACCATGTTTCTTGGTGTATCTTTCTTTCTATGTATTAGAGAGAACTGAATATTAAAAGCAATCCAGGACACGTATGCTACTATTTGACTGATTACACAAAAGGAGAAAAACAGTGAGATCCTGTTCATTTCACTACTAAAACTGCAAAAAGATGGGATCATCAGGATTCTCCATGTAACATGACAGCTAGGGATGGGTTGTGTTTTGTGGCATTTTGTGAGACTGGAGTCTCAGGATGATGAATCATTTAGACCTGTGAGGGACTAACCACAAAAATATTCAGTACTAACACAGGCATGGATGATGATTTGGTCTCAGAGGTTATTAATTTGCCCTAAATATCCAAAGAAATGCAAGTCCATAACAGTGATGAAAATCTGTCCAGTTGAAGAAACAGGCTGTCTTGAATGAAAAGATGGATGGTAGGGCTGGGTTTGAAATGATGGAGCCAATGCAATAGCATAGAGTAAAAACAGGACTTGTTCTTGTGGCAGATGGATTTAGCTGTGAATGCAAATATCTGTCTGGAGAATCTCTTCTAAAATATACTAGTATAGGAGGCAGTAGCACAAGTTGGGATTCATTCCACTGACTTCTGCACTGTTTGGGTCTGCTCTGGAAAACATGTCTCATCAAAGCCTTAGGAAAGTGTTAAAGCACTAGCTGTAGACTATCTTCAATCTGCCTGGTAAGGCTCAAATCTAGGGAAGAAAGAGACTATTCAGTCTGCCCTCCTCATTGGTTTGTCTGCAGGGCCTTCAAAGGAAGGGTGCCCAAACAAAGTCCATTTCACACATATTGCTGAGAAGAAACTAGATGGCAATGACTTCCACACTTAACACCAGTCCAGCCTGAGTCTGACCCAGCAAGCCCAAAACAGGAATCTCTGTTTCCCATTACCAAAATCCTGACCCATACAACTCACTTGACTTGTCATTGTATAGACAATATGTAACTTAATTCCAGACATTGCCAGGTGGTGCAACAGCGTGAAGGCCACCACAGAGGAGAGTGTGCTCTAATCAAAACTTGTATGTCCAGTGATTTACCTTGAAGATCACCTGCCAGAGGTAGTATTTTGCTGTCTTTTCAATGTATGTTGGCTGCTTTTGGCTAGGGAACTGTGTTTTCCTTAGGCTTCAGAGGGAAAATATCGTACACTATCCCAAGGATTAGGAAAGCCAGGGAGCTAAGCAATAGCACACAAGTGCCAAGGAGCTGACTTTTGATGTATTGATTAAACTCCACAGGAATTCCAAGGCCAAATCCCATAGATCCTGCTGCTGGCACGCAGAAGAAGTTTTCCCTCTGGCTTCTTCACTGCTCTCCACCTTTTTGCAGAGGCAGCACAGGCAGCAAGGTTGTGGGGTTGCCCTTGGCTTCTGGCCAGCACCTGCATACTGAGCCCTGGGCAGGAGGTGACGGACCACAAAAGTCTTGCTAAAGCTGCTCTCAGCATAACTAACATATTCTTCACTGTGAACTTTCATTCCCATAAGAGTAGCAGTCTTGCTGCTTAGAGCATTTGTTTATTGACACCCCATCTTGCTAGCAGGCTCCACCTTCAGCGTGGCCTGACCTCCTGCATATGGCAGCTGTACCAATTTGTCTACTTTGCCCTTCTTGTTGCCTTCTCTGTAGCTATGGCTAAGGCAATGGATGTTGGTGGGGGGACATATTCCAAAGCCATTTTTCCCATTTGTAAAACCTGCAGTCTTTCCAATTGCACATTTCTTTGCAATTCCCTTCATAGCAAGCTTACATCAAATTCGCCACCATGGGGTTTGATACCTTGTGTTTTCAGCATGAGGCAGAATGGTTTAGAACACTGCTTTCTTTGTTGGAATCAAGAAGAATTGGACTGACATTGCATTTTATTTTGTATTATATTTATGCAGAAATGGAAACAAATGTTGTAGCGGCTTGGATCATCTACATGAACACATTGTTCCTATGGAAGCTTCATAGCTGCCCAATAAAGACAGAGGGATTCAGAAGGCCAGTTAGTAGTGGCTAAATTGCAGCAATGGTTGACAGTTGCGTCTGCTTTCTATCCCAGTAGTAAGGTACCTAGAGGACATGACTAAGATTAGAAGAAAAAAACATATAAGCAATTAATATAGACACACATTTAAAAATAAAATTTTTGCAGTATTAACAGAACAAATCCTGCTTAGCAAGGGTTTTAACAATTATCAACAATTCTTTAGAAAACAGCCACAGTTTACATGTGCAGTCAGTTGCTTTCTAATTGCTACAGCAGGCTACCACTGGGAAGAACAAAGGAAATATTTAGCACATCGTAAATTCTTCTGCAGCCCTGCCGAGTGGCTGGAGTTCAGATTACAGGTTTATAACCAACATTTGAGAGCAATTTCTCCTCCACTTTGAGAAAGTGGGTGGGGAAGCTGTTCAACACTTTCTTCAAATGCCTGAAGTAATGTGTGTCTGAAAGAAATGCGGGTTCAAAATTCTCTTCCACTTGTCTTTTGATTCAGGTTTGCACTGCTCTGTAATATGTTTAAATACTAAAATAACCCCTTTGCTAAAAAAACAGATGAATATGCCATTGCTGTTTGTGTTGTTATAACTATTAGCTTCCAACTTTATCCCTCTTGCAGGTGATTTGCTGGAATCTTGCAAGCTGATCAGTATTTGCTCCCACCAATGCTAAGGGTCTTGCAAATGCTGCGGGGGTGTGTGTGGGGTGGGGGTGTGTGCTGATAACCGGAGGGGGAGGTATTAGTCTTCTTGAGTCGGTACTTAATCATGTCCAGGTCTTGTGAATGAGGTGTTGAGGCTCTGACAATTGTAAAGATTTCATGATCTAGCAGAAAATATGGTGGTGCCCTGGCCAACATAAGCCCTCCTTTAGTTTGAGTGCTAGTTGAATTTAGATATTGCTTAAGTTTCTCCTAGCTTCACAGGGATAGAACATTCTCCATTAAATGTTCTTAATGAGAAACATCACTGTTTACTCAGCAGCTGCCAGTAATGTAGAAGAGATATAAGTAAGGGAATATCCTGTGTTGTTCAGTTTGAAGCACTTTCAGTGTTAACTCCAACCTTTTGAACTTCTCTTTAAAGGAAAAATTGTCTTAGAACTTAAATCAGGTTAGATATTTTCTACATCTAGTTTGATATGCTTGCTGCTTGGTTTTTTGTGGGTGTTTTTGTTTATTTTGCTGGTTTTTTCTTCCTTTGGAGCAAGGTTTGTCAATACTCCAGTATGTTAGCTGGCATTACAGCCCATGTGTACATGCTTCCCATCCTCATAGTTGATTTAAAAATGCAGCACACTTGGAGCTCAAAAATTCAGACTTCCAAGTGCCTATAGCCAAATTAGAAAAGAAAATAGAAGCATGAGATTAAGTATAGTTTTTAAAAAATCACTTTTCGGTGTTCTTGACAGTACTGAGTCTATGTCCTTTACTACATGTAATGTATCTACATATAATGTATTTTTTACATTGCTGACCTGACAAAAAAATTCAGTAAACATTCATATATTCTGTCTTAACAGTTTAGTAGTGATACATCAGAGACACTGTCAGTATCTCATTGAAAGAGGAACAATACACTTGCGCACCAAAAGTCCTGCACCAACCTCCAAGTATGTAACTCCAAGATAATAATGTATTTACAAAGTCTACTCTCAGTCACTTGTATAACAATTTTCTGGGGATGTATTCCTATGTGAATAAGAACTGTTGACAGTCTAATCATACTCAGCTCTACAGAAGATACAGAAATACAAGGAAACCAGAGCATCTGTAATGAATGGAACAAGAATGAAGCATGATGTTGCAGGTGTTGCTAGAAGAACACAGGATGAAATCATAGTTTCTGTCAGATAGTTACCTTAACATCTGTACTATCTGATCATGATGGGTTTAACTATAATATGTTATAGTCACACTAATGCATTGTCTTAGATTCAACTGTTTATCCAACTTCCTTCAAAGTGAAAATCATTAACTAAGTGTATCCTTTAAAGAAAATCTTAAACTATCACAAAATCCTTTGATCTGTTCATTGCATTAAAATAACGTTGTGTTCAAATTGCTCCTTGTCAGTCCTTGAAAATTAAAATGGGGAGAGCTATTGGAAAGCAGTCCAAAGAATGAAGACAAGATAAGATGTAATATTCTCCAGGAACAATAATGTATAATGATTGTTCAAACTCCTAAAAAAAATGAAGTTACTAAATAGTTTAAGCCCTGCCTTTAACTTCAAGAAATCCCACTGTCACATTTTTTAGGGACATTTGTTTCTGGGGTAGACATCTATGACGATTGGAGTAAAGCGTTGCATGGAAACAGCAAAAGCTAAGTAATACAGGGGCTGATCTACATCAACAAGAACTTGGTCTTAACTGAAAGAAACCACTGGATTAGCACGGTCTGGCACCATCACTATTACTCCCTAAAAATTAAGTAGGATTAGGCAAACTTTTAAAACTAGTTTAGTGGCGGGAGATACAGCAAGCCTGTGTCATTAGAGAAAAAATCTCAGCGCTTGGCCATTGTGGAGAGATTTAAATGCTTGAAGCAGCAATACAATGGAATGGCTGAGGTGCTCCACAGAAGTCTGTTTCTATTTATGTCTATCATCAGCTTTGCACTCTCCACCCCCACACACATTACTCCTCTTCCACTGAATAAATGGAATATTTCACCCATGAATAACAATCTTCTTTCACTAACCTAAAAGTGCTACACAATGCCCTCACACCTGCAGCATTTACAAATTGCAGGTCCTGTGGTCACGAAAGAAACTCAATAAACACAATTCATGGGTGAGATGGTTGTAGGTTACAAGTAAAATGTTTGGCTAAAACCTGATGGATTTTATCTTTTCAAAGCGTGTAATTTCACCAACCTTATGCTCCTACGGCCCACGGTCACAGCAAAACTATTTCCGTGACAGTAAAGCTATCTAGAGGGCATATTGTAAATGCATTTACTCTTATAGTTTGTTGCCAGTTTGGTAATCCCTGTTTAAAAGAAATTGCAGAAATGGTTTTAACGGTTACAGAAATATGCAGACTAGAAGACTGGACATGGAGGGACTGCCCCCACCTTCTGCCATTAAATGAAATGACAGATGCATGAGAGCTTATATCATAAATATAACTGGTACTTCAAAAATTGATGTTATTGCCACTCTTTTTCCACTCATGCTTCATCAGAACTTTGCCTCTCCTTCCCTGTCTCTTCTCATTATTTACTTGTTGTGAAGCTTTTGAATCTACATTGGGAGACCCAATCCTGCAAATACTTCATATAGGTAAAACATGTTTTTTTAATATCCATTAACATCATGGTATCTATTTGCCTGAATAAGGCAAGTTCAGACTGTGCTGATAACCTGCTTTTGCTGGTCTTGTCAATCCTACTGTTTTCATTTGAATTTCATATAAAGCAAAGTATGAGTGACAAAAAACAAGATGACACTGGCTCCTTTCCTTATTTTCAAGGAGTAACACAGGACAGTAGTAGAGCCACTCAAAGGTTCTTGGATCTCCTGATTTCATTTTTGCAGATGACCCTAAATTTCTTCTCTATTCTAGCCTTTGTAGCGGTGATCATATTTTGCAGTGTTGGAAGGCATCTGGCTGAGAGACTGGGAGTCTTAAAGAGAAAAAGATATGGCTGGGTTGAGATATGTCAAACCTTTTTGAGGGCTGTGTGTCTGAACATTCCTATTACAAATAGGAATTGGGGCCTGACAGATTGGTCAAACCACCGCACAGATTAAAACTGAACAGGGAAAAATATGTACATAACATAAAACTCTCCAAGTGTGTGAATGTATGCATGGGCACACAAAATGGAGAGTATATATAATAATTCATGGATAGATTTTTAAGTCTGTGTAAAATGTACTTTGCACTTGGAAAATAATTGCCCACTATCCTTATTTTTTATCTATTATGCTACAACCCAGCTGGAAAATACGATTTTGCCATGATCTTGCAAGGACCATGCATAGTAAATGCCCATACAGGGCATTACCATCATGCCTTAAGACATGACCAATTTGGATTCCAAGTCAGGAAGCATCTTAAATAACAATATCATAAGAAAGATGAGATCTGATGATTGATTCATAGAGTAATAGAATCATAGAAGAATTGGGGTTGAAAGGGACCTTTAAAGGTCATCTAGTCCAACTCCCCTGAGATCCCCCTGTCCCCTGAGGAAAGACTAAATAGTTTATCCCTTCTTTCTTACAGGCCCCCTTTAAGTACTAATTAAGCACTAATACATTAATGGAAAAGTGGTAAAAACCCCCAAACCAGTGTCTTTCCTTTATGTTATTGCTAATTTGCTTCTTGGCTCACTATCCCCGCTAACTATTGCATGCACCAGCAGCCCTTGATTTTTTTTCTCCCAAGAGGTGCAGTACAAAGCCAGTAATGGACATAAACCAGTCAGTCGGTATGCAAAGACATGAAGCACAGCCCAGCACAGTTCCAAAAGACTTGTGCAGGAAGGGAGTTTACTGTCCTCTGGGCTCTACCAGAGCTTGTGAAGGTACATCTGCTGATGAGAATCTGGGAAAGTCTCGCAGCTGGTTAGTGGATCAGATGTTTTCATGTCATGTGGGACTTCTGGGAGCATCAGACCCTAGGTGATCATGTAACTTTCAGAAGCCTGGAGTCACCACCATCTGCATGTCAGCTCCCTTTTGCTGTTGCCATTGCTCCAAAACAAAGCTCATATTAAATGCTTTGAGTCTTGGCATAACACAGATCCCCCAAACCACATTTATCCCATGACCAGTGATGAGTGTGCAGTTCTATTGTTAGAAGCAAACCACTTCAAAACGCCAAAATATACATTTTGCACATATTTTCATCTCTATTTTGTGTGAACAGCAAAATCTTCTTTTCCTTTTTTTTGACTTATGTTTTTTAAGTTTTTAAGATCTCCACAGTAAGATCTTGAGTATTTTTTGTCCTTAGGATGAGTACCTTTTACGCAAGTGTTTTGACATCAGTTGGTTTTCTTGCCAGGTCTGGGAGTTCTGGGTGCAATGTGCTCCCTGAATTAGTTACAATGTCACTGTCACACCTAAAACCAGGCATTTTTCTGTCCTGATTTAGGTGTTAATGACATCATCATCTGCTGCAGTGGAAACAAACTCCTAAAATTTAAGCCTCGGTATGTAAATAAAGGAGTAGCTGGTTTTTGAAATATTTTTCTTTAAAATGTAGTATTTAGTCTAGACACAGATTCTGTTAATGATTTGGGTTCATGAATGTTCTGTGTACAGGAGAATTGCTATTAACCTTTAATAGAAAAGAAAAAATATTCAGTTATAAAATGCTTTTACATACCTGAAAACAAGAACTACTCTTCAAGTAAATAGGAGTGTAGTTGGTTGTAGAAAATGCTGACTTCCTCATAAGGTGGACTAATCAGATTTACTTTATTCAAGTTTATCAAGGAAATATGAAACAAAATGACCCGAAAATATTTAAAATTTGTAACTGTGACCTCAGAAACAAATGGGAGCTATGGCAAAAGAAAATGCATGAAAAAGAAAATTGGGTTCTATCCTCTGTAAGTTGTATTTCCAAAATACTAAGGTGAAGTCTAACTCAACCTTCCACATTGATCTAAATGACCATAATGGCCTTGGAAAAACCCTAGACTGATTTTAAAAAATCGTCATATTAACAATGATGCAACTTGTCACATTTATGGACTAAATTAAAGCTATTTATTTGGCACAAATTCTTTACATATTTTTTTACAAAAATACTTTGGTCATTTTCAGTTTATCTGTCTACAGGGCACAATCCAGTACCCACTGATCCCAATAAAAAACACCAAAAAACTAGATGATGCCAGTTCAAGAGAAGACCCTCTCTGCAGCGCTTGTTGCCAATGGAACGAGTAGCCCCCGTCAAAATTAGGATTCTAGAGTTGAAAAGCATCTGATTTCATCAGTGAAATCAAAACTGTAGAACTTTTTCATTTTCATATGACCTAAAGAGGATTACGGTAGTTTAAGTACAAAAACATGGGCTTTCATTTCATATGACAGGGCTATTATGTCTGCTTTGATCACAGGTTTCTGAAAACGTTTTTAAGGGGATTAAAGGCAATTCCATAATTTTCAGTAGAACACAGGGGGAATTAGATACTGTCCCACATGGATGCTGCTGTTGCGTTTCTCTTGGTTCCTCTACTCAATCTGCTAACTTACCCAAGAAGAGTTTAATATAATATACACACACAAACCTCTCTCAGGATGGAAGCCAGCAACCTGATGTATAAAGAGTCAGGAAGTGGGAAACAGGGGTTAAAATCCTATGAGATATAACCAGGAACTGAACCTTGGTCACACATTTCTTTGGTCAGAACTCAGATCACAGTATTATGATATAAAGGGAACATGAGAGTGATTGGAGTCCTCCTCCAGCTATTCTAAAGAACTTCAGAAAGTGCTACTATGTTTTTTGGGTTACCATTTCTTACTGGAGTGTTTTAGGGGTGACTTTATGCAATGTATTTTAAGGAGCCCCTCAAGGAATTTAGCAGAGAGTTCCTAGGTGCCAGGCAGGCTGAAGTGTGAAGGTGGAAGTGAACAGCTCAGCTTTGTTTGTTAAGAATGAGACATTTTCTGCCAGAAGAAATGTGTTCAAGTTGCTTAGTCACCTTTCAAGTTACCAGCTGTGATGCCTCAAGGAATAACGTAAGGGGAGTTTTCAGAATTCCAGTGTTGCATGCAGCTCTCTACATTTTTGCCTAAGTCCCTCTTTAGGTCTCCAGGTCCTTATGTGGATGAGCACAGATTGAGAAAACACCACTGACTGAACACAAACCTCATTCTGATAGTGCTTATTTTACCTTGGTGCAAAGTGACACCTACTGTCCCTCTATATTTGTATTATTATCTGGAATTTATTTGTGGAGAGTTTATTTTAGTCTAATGGTAGAGCCTACACTTCGGTAGAAGCATTGTGAAAATAAAAAATAAAGACAAGACCATCTCAAAAACATCTGTGTACATTAACTATTATTATTACCATTACTCTTGGATATCCTCACGGCAACTGCATGCCTTAGAGGTTCTGGAAGATGATTGATTGTTCCCAAACTGCTACATAGTTTTAGTTGATTAACCACATATATTTTTTGCCAATATGTCTGGCTACCTTTTAGAAGTTACTGCATTGCTGGCCATATTACAGAAACAGAGTTTTTAGGGATTGGAATCAGATTTGGCAGTAAAGGGTTCAGTTGCAAATTCATAGGTGATCTTAAAATTTCATTTGACATAAAAGAAAACTCTTTGCAATGGAAAAAAGAGCCGGGATGCTATTTAAAATGACATCTCCTCTTGTAACTTTTTTTTTTTTTGCAAGATTTAGCATAAGCCCTTTTAGGGACAGTGCTCACTGAAGTTTTTGGTATTTTCCCTGTTCACTTGAGATCATCTTTCTATGAATGAAGTAATACCCTACCTTTCTGAAAAGCAGAAAAATATCTGTTCAAAACGTCTTCTCATTAAAAGGTCTTTTGTCCTTTTCTTTGGCTTTTTCAGTTTTTAACGAGTTGTTTATATATCTCAATGGTTTGAAAAGACAGATGTATTTTATGTAATCTTCCATGTAAGCTTTTTTCATTTCACTTATAAATTACTTTACCATATTTTAAGATGCAGTTATGTTTTCATGGAAAAATGTCCGAAAAAATTGTGAACAGTCCTTTGTTGCCCACCATGAACTTCCAGATAAAGTGGGTATAAATTGCAGTAGGTAATAAAATCCCAACTTATAAATAAGCCACAATTTTATTGTAGAAGTGGCAATTAAAACTGTGTTGTTCTGTTTTATTTTTACTCTAAGACTGTAATATATGAGTTTCATTTAGGTAACAGTTAAATAGGTAGCAGCACTTGCTCTGTTTTGCTCAAAGGGCAGCTCTATGTACTGAAGTTAGAGACCCCAGGCTGCTTAGAGATACAATGATGAACGGCCTCCTTATAGGGAAGGGCTTCCAGAGCCTATCAGGAACAACTGTAACCTAGGCATTATAAACTCATAAGGAACAATGAAACGCAGAGATGCCAAAACTCTGAACCTTCTAACAAAATAACAATAATTTAGGCCCATATGCCAGGCTGTATATCATAGATTTCTTCTTCCTGAAGCACAACTTTGACTGAAATGGTGTCCCATTTTTTCATCTCACTAAACCTTTCTTTGGTTTACCATCATATATGCTTTTAACTCTCATGGTTCTGATGCAGTTCCAGCATAGAGCCTTATAACTGCATGTTGAGCCTTAGTCTGCAAACAAACAAAAGACAAAACAATTAGTTTAGTGGTTAAAACAGATGTGAAAATGTGCGCTTTGTCTGTTGATTTGGAGTACCAATAAGTGTGAAAGCTGTTTGACCTGTAGCAGTGGTCCTAAATCTGACTTGAAAATCACCAGTGTTACTTAACATTTTTTCACTGAAACAAGCACTTCGTACCAGAGAAAGATCTGTGTTGTTTTGGAAGTGATATCCAAAATATCCTAAGTATATACTTAAAAAACTGAATGTGTACCTACTCCTGGTTGGGCAAAATCAAAGTCTGGTGTCTGGTGAAGCTCTCAAGGCAAAACATGAAGCAAACCAAGGAATACGAGCTTGCTGTTTGAATTCTCTCTGGTGGCTGTGGTTAGAAGTTATGAGATGCTTGTGATTTTGCTGACTGTTTCTCTATTTGAATCCTGCTCTTGTTTACATTGTTCTTAAACTGGACATAGTCAAATCAGCCATAACTGACAGAGCTTCTGTCTGCATGGGGCTCAAGTATTGTTTAGGTTTCAACATCATCCTCCACACAGAACTGTGTGTCATGAGGCAGACCAAAAATCATGCTTTCTAGGGCTTCAGAGCTGGTGAGGCATTTACCATAAAGCCTCAGGAAAAAAAGGAGGAAGGGAAGGGAGGGGAGGGGATGGAAGAGGAGGGGAGGGGAATTAAAAAAGCACAAGGCAGAGGAGGGAAGGGGAAGAAAAAAAGCATGTGGCAGTTTGGATTATCTAATTAGGGGTTTGATTTTTCCTAGTGCTATTTTAATTAAATTTAAACTGATATAATTTGCTGAAAACTCCTCACTATTATCCCATTGTGTTGATTTCAATACAGTCATATGAAAAGGCTAATTTTGTGCAGTATTCTACAGTATCAGTACAGACAAGCAGAGATAATCCACAAACAAATAAATTATGGAAGTCTACAGTTCATATATATTTATAGAAACATTCCTTTTTATTTAGCAAAATTGTTTTCAATTGTAACAACTCTCTTCTGCTTATGCTCTTTGGAAGTAATCCCAGGTTTTCAAACCATGACCTAGCCATAAGGAAGCTGTTGAGAAAAGGAGCCAGGCAGTGGAATATACTATAGTGAGATAAATTCTAATATCACCACCACATTATAAAAGTATCTAATGAAAACATCACTTAGTATGAAATCAAGAGATCTCTTTGATTCTCTTGCATATGTATTAAAAGATATATTGGTATGCTATAAAATGCTACACGAAATACCTTGTAGAGTTCTATCGTCTTAGCATGTACAAAATATTTTATAGTTCAGAGTATGCTGACCACATATGACATTTCACGTAGATATTATTACATTATAAAAGTGCTATTTTTTTAATGTGTACCTACTGCATTATTTTTGTTGACAAGGAAATGCAGAGATCAGATTCTGCTCTTGACTATTTGGTTTTTCCATGGTCAACAATACATTAGTGTATCCTGAAGAAGATCTTAGTTATCTGTTGTTCTAGGTACAGGGGCTGGGACCAGTTTATGTGGGTATAACCAAACCTATGTATTCTACATCCTCTGTGTCATTTCTAATGGACTGTTAATAATGGATCATTTGCAGCAGCTGCCCAGGGTACACCTGACACCTCGGGCTACAAGCTGAGTGTTAAAGAACTCTTCGAGAAATGTTTCTTTGTCTTCACACCAGTGACTCAGCTGTGATAACTCCCCTCCAGGGAGGCATTAGCACCTTCATACCCAGCCTGAGGGGTCATCTCTCTTAATGGGCCATACTGGACTGGCGTAATAGGCAGCTGCAATGACCTGGAGCATCAAAGACTCAAAAAATATCCCATGACTCACAGAGTTAAATCACTGATTGTGAAACTCCTCACTCTGGGCACATTCCCACCTGAACCTGAGCATCAAATCTTGGGGTGTGGGGACTTCTGGAATCACTTGTCAGATCCAGAGGAGGACCATAGCTGGGACTGCCACTCTTGATAAGACTGCAATCATTACATCAACAGAACGAAAACTGTTAATGAAATTTCAAGTAAAATAAAATAAAGCATAATGGTCTTTATTTCCACTGTAATTGTGAGAAATGTACAAATTTAATAGAAGCAGTTCTGCTGAAAAGTAGTTTGCAACTTCACAATGAAATTTTCAGTTTTCCTCACTCTAGTTTTAAGTGATTGTAAAAAGAAAAATGTGTGTTTGAATCCTAAAATATGACTTCTATTCAACAAAGTTGTCCCCAGGGTTAATCTTGCATGTTGAATATGGGTCTAGGGGAGGGAAGCCCATCTGCAGGAAACTGGGCAGGCTCTCCTAGCAAAGAACTTGGGAATATAGCAAGGCCACATATTATGTCACATCCCTTAATTGAAGCTTAGTTTCAGAGGGCTGTCATACAGAAGAGAAGCAGAAATACAACTTCCTTTACTGGTCATATCTTCACAGACATCAGATGGCAGTGAGTTGCTCAGCTTCTAATATGATTGTCCAGATGTGATCCTACTCTTATGCTCAAGCCACATGGTCGGGACAGTGTTGCATAGTGCCTGAAATGGTAAGCTCTGCCACAGCATTTGGCCCATAAAGTGTAGAAGTGATGCAGAGCTGGAAAGGGTAACTGTCTTTCTTTTTGCTCACCCATCACTATGGAAATACCTGAACTCTTTTGGCTTCCTTATGAGAAAATATTAACTGAGTGTTTAATATCTTAATGACAGAGTCAAAATATGGGATTGGGGATTTTTTTTTTGGTGTTGGTAGGGTTGTTGCCTCTGAAGATCTGAGGAACAAAAGAAAAAGCTGAAAAAGCATCAAACCACAGCTTCCAGAAGTTCTGAGGACAAAATTAGGAGGGATATTGCAATAAAAATTAGAATTATGCTGCAAAACAGTGAATCCATTATTTTGTTAAAACACAGAAGATTCGGGAACAGAATCCTTAGACACCACTAGAGACGTGGAATTATATAAGGATATGTTATTGACTGCTATTGACTGCTATACTTGGTCACAAGCTAATCAGACTATGTATATTTTAAAACCCATTAATAGTTTAATTTATGACAAATTGCATTACTTCTATGGTATTTAAAGGTGTCACAGACATCTGGATGTATTCCAAAAAGCAGGAAGGTTTTCTTCTTTCTCTAAGAATCAAGCAATACACTTTTCTTTCCTTGTTGAAAGATCCTGGCTCAGCAGCCTGAACTGCCTCGCAATATATATATATATGTCTGAAATATAAGAAGCTTCCACTGACAAAGGAAAAGCCAGAAATAAAATAAAGGCAGCTAGCTTGATGACAAGCTGGCATGTTCAAATTTGAGGCTCAAATTCAATGTGAATCACAACCATGTGAATCTCACTCTGCTTCAGAATTGAAGCAGAACTCAGATCTTGCAAACAGAACTATTCTGCTTTGATTTACACATGTGTGTAGTAGACCTTCTCCAGTCCATGGGGTCACTTGCTCGTGTGCAGAGCTACATGTGGATTGGATTATCTGGGTAATGCCATGGAAAAGCTCTCTGATTCTTTTTTTTTTTTTTTTAAATGATGACTTACCATTGTGACACTTTTCCATCTTTTAGAAAGGCTACCAAGAGGGAGGACTGTTGGGTATTGTGAAAAATAGTTCCTATGAAAATAAAACCGGATAGATTTTTCAGCAGTACTATGAGAACTATTTTTACAACCCTTTAAAAGTGCACGATTGTTTCTAAAGATGTGAGAGAAGGTTTTCAGTAGAAACAGGTCATCCACGGTTTCAGTGTCTTACTGTGCTGGGAGCTGGAGGGAGTCGGGGCAAGGAAAGGGAAAGGTAGGAACAGATTGCAGTAATAAAGCCACACAATAATATTACACATAGAGTTTAACATTAAATAAAGATTGCCCAAAGTCCTACCTGTGAATGCCTAGCCTGGTGTTTGTTACACTTCCAAGTGTGAAAGAAAAGCCACAAACATTTATCGTGATTGTCAGTAAGCGCCCCTTCAACGTCTCCCATGCTCTCTGCTCCTTTCTCTGCATTTCTGAGCTGTCGACATATGTGCTTGCTCAGGCCTCCATTTCTGGTCATTAGTGTATTACAGGATTGTTTTATATGGCCTGCCTACGAAGAAACAGCTTGATTTGAGTAAGTAGGGAAGGGCTTTTAGGAGCTGGGAGCAGTCCAGACCCTGATAGCATTGAAGGCATCCTCCCTGAGGCTCGTACCTGTTAAAATGCCCCAGCACGCACCGAGCCCTTTGCACACAGCAACCTCTACTAAGCACTGCCACCTCAGGGAATGCCACTCTCCAGCATCCTGCAGCATGCTGCAGTGGTCCTAACCTGCAGAAGTTACTCTGTGCTGAATTCAAAGGTCTCTTCTTCTCCTAACTGAGAAATGTAAGTTCTCTTATCTCTTAGGGAAATTCTTAATATAACAGTACTCTCAGGCACATTGTGCTGTTCAGGGCCAGGAGCTGGACCTGATGATACTTGAGGGTCCCTTCCGACTCAGCATATTCTGCATTCATGTCTTCCTACCAGAGTTTTTGCTCTTTTTTCTTGGGATTCAGTCCCCTTTCATTGTCTTATTTTGTCCTTCTCACAGGTTATCCTGAGTTGTTCAGTGACTATTCTTATGTTTTCCTATGTTTTATCCTATACTTAAATATATAGTACAGAGTCCATCAGCAGGGGGAGTGCTTTAAGAATAAAATTATTAATCCTCATTATTTTTAACCCAAATGTCAGGCATTTATGCAGGCAAAAAGCCTTTTGGGTATCTTAAAACACTCCACTAGGGAAGGTAGGTTTTTATGTCATATGGACACAGTGTGATTGGACTAACTCTGGAGGGAAGTGGGAGATCTGTGGAAAGGATTTTGGGAGCATTCGGGGTGATGAGGACTCACTTGAATTCCGTCTCATTGAGATGAAATGCAAAAGACGTCCAGCAGTGAGGGTGCATTTGGCTTCTCCATTATTTCTGAGGAGCATGTTCCCCCAGTTCCCTTTCTCTCTCCTAATGACAGCCATGAGGAGTTACGGGTGCCAAGGTGATCCACACTCTGGCCCACAGTCATGCCTTGTCAGCTTGAGCTCCCCATGGTGCCAGGTGCTGGCCCAGCACCCCTCCAGGGCCACTCTGTCTCACCCTGATGCTCATGTCCTTATGAGGGGCAGTGCAGTCACATAACCCCAGCCAAAATCAAGTCTCCAGCATTAATGAAGCTTAGCCCAGCACTTACTGGGTGGAGCTTCTGGCAACAGTGCCAGATATTAAAGGGGTATAGTGTTGCCATAAAATCTTCTAGATAAATCCCACAAATCTCTAGAGGACCTTCTAGAATTTCCTGAAGCACTCTAGTGGATACCACACTAGTGGCTTCTCCTATTAATGCCTTTCAATTTCCAGCTCCAGCAGCTCAATGCAAATGCAATGTGGATGCTACTTTGAGACTGAATTCTTTGTAGCACCTGTGATTGAAGGAAGAAGGTAGTTAATACTTATCCCATTTGGGATTTTTGTGATGGACCTAGGAGAGACAGCATGTCATTAGAATTATAAAGGGCTAATGACATGACAGTCCTCAGTCACTTTCAGACTGAACTTGGTTCACATCTAGGCATGAAGTGATTTCTTTTATTTTAACCACAGCAACCTCCCTGAGGAATCCACATACCCAATCAATTTTTAGTTATTAATAGATGAATTCACTTACAGTCCTAGTTCTGTTTGCTACTTCTAGTTTTTCATAGCTTTAATTTATGCTGCTTCGCTGCCATTGGCTTTTCTTGGCAATTGCACAAATAAAAAGTGCACCTTCATCCTCCTGTGTGCTTTGTGTCATCACCATATAATAGTAGGCATTGTCTACATTTTGAAGAAGGACTGATGCAAAAGTTGGCTATAAGAGTAGCCAGTATTTCAGAGATTGAAATGGATATCTCCTAGTTACACAAAGACAAGTAAATGAGCTACCCTAGGGTTATTTAAGTCATTTTTTGTAGCTGTCAATGACTTATCTGTTTAGGACTCAGGCACTCACTCCTGACCTCTGTTGTGGTTTCCTTTCAATATCTGGCCTTAGATTTCATGATGATAGGTGCTTTTATATTTGATAGTCACTGAATTTTCTTTTAATAATCAAACTGTGTAGACACTCTTCCACAAATATGTGCCTAAAGTGTTAACAATTATATTTTATTCTGCACCTCTGCTCAGCTTTCTGTAATATATTAAAATGTACTGTAGGCTGTTAAGTATTTTCAATAGCCCCTTAAACTATGCAGATAAGCCATGAAACCTGTATGTGCCACCTCCAGCTCTGACTGTGACATGTACTGTGGTCTCACAGAAAAGCAAGTTGCTAGTTATAGATTAAAGTCTTTATTTTTTCAGGGAGATTTCATAGATGTCTGTACAGTTATACTCCTTCACTGCTAGTTTTATATAACAGGGGAAGTTTCACTATGATTTCCCTTCCCATGATGGGAGTTTATAGGTGTTATCTCCTGTCTACCTTCATGTGACCTCGGTGAAGAAAGAAAATTCAGAATGTCAGAGTCTGCACAAACTCCCGGAGAAATCTACTACAGGACTGCCAACCCACCAGTGGAGTTTGGTTCAGATTAAATGGAATCATTTTATACAGATCCGTCTATTACAAAACTTTCCCAGATGATGTAAAAGTCACAATGCTTCTGATTCTGAGCTTATGAAAGAGTTATACCATTTTGCAAGCAGATCTGTGAAAGATGGCTACTGAAGCATCTCTCTAATTCCTATTTATGTAGATAAATCGTGTGCTTTTTCTGGAGTCTGTTCTGTAATTCCTTCCAGGGACTACTTGTATTGAGTAGGACTAAATAAGCAAGAACTTAAGGTATAGGAGACTTGATAATCAGAAATTTAAGTGGGATGGCTTACTTCACATTCCTTTCCTCTAAACCAAATACAAGTTTATGCCTTCATGTTCATATTGCTTTTCAAATGAAATGCGAGGTGAGACAGGCACAAGTCTCTCTTCTGCATCATTTCTAATCCCATGAAATGTTGAGTCCCAGAGAGACAATTCTGACAGGGGAGTCAACACACGTTGACACAGGCATGGCATAAAGACATACACATTTAGAAAGGTTTTGGAAATCATTCCATTTCACAGAATCTCAGAATCACCAAATATGCTCACTTGGAAGGGACCCATAAGGATCATTGAGTCCAATCCTTAACCCGGCACAGGACCATCCCCAAGATGTGCCTGAGAGTATAATCCAAATGCTTCTTGAAATCTATCAGGATTGGTGTTGTGAACACTGCCCTGGGGAGCCTGTTCCAGTACCCAGTCACCCTCTAGGTGAAAAACCTTTTTCTCATATCTAACCTGAATCACCCCTGATACAACTTCAGGCCATTCCCTCAGGTCCTGTCACTGGTCACCAGAGAGAAGAAATCAGTGCCTGCCCCTCCTCTTCCCCTTGTGAGGAAGTTGTAGGCTGCAGTGAGGTCTCCCCTCAGTCTCCTCCAGGCTGAACAGACCAAGTGACCTCAGCCACTCCTCAAACGGCTTCCCCTCAACAGCCCATCTTTGTTGCCCTCCTTTGGACACTCTCTAAGAGCTGAATATTTTTCCTATATTGTGGTGCCCAAAACCACACACAGTATTCAAGAAGAGGTCACACCAGTGCAGAGCAGAGCAGGACGATCCCCTCCCTCAACTGGCTGCTAATGCTTTGCCTGATGCCCTCCAGGACATGGTTGGCCCTCCTGGCTGCCAGGGCACTGCTGACTCATATTCAACTTGCCATCAACCAGGACCCCCTGATCTCTTTCCGTGGCACTGTTTTCCATCATCTCATTCCCCNCCCATCTTTGTTGCCCTCCTTTGGACACTCTCTAAGAGCTGAATATTTTTCCTATATTGTGGTGCCCAAAACCACACACAGTATTCAAGAAGAGGCCACACCAGTGCAGAGCAGAGCAGGACAATCCCCTCCCTCAACCGGCTGCTAATGCTTTGCCTGATGCCCTCCAGGACATGGTTGGCCCTCCTGGCTGCCAGGGCACTGCTGACTCATATTCAACTTGCCATCAACCAGGACCCCCTGATCTCTTTCCGTGGCACTGTTTTCCATCATCTCATTCCCCTGTCTGTATGTACATCCAGGGTTGCCCCATCCCAGTTGCAAGAATCTGACACTTTTGCATGTTGAACTTCACATGGTTGGTGATTGCCCAATTCTCTAATTTGTTGATGTCTCTGCAGGGCCTCCCTGCCTTTGAGGGAGTCAACAGCTCCTCCCAGTTTTGTGTTGTCTGCCAACTTGCTTAGTATCCCTTCCAGTCTTGTGTCCAAGTCATTTATGAAGATGTTGAAGAGCACAGGGCCCCAGATGGAGCCCTGTGGAACCCCACTAGTGACAGGTCACCAGTCTGATATTACCCCATTCCCTATCACTCTCTGTGCTTGACCTGTGAGCCATTTGCTCACCTACCATGTGATGTGTTTATCCAGTTGTGTGCTGGACATTTTGTCCAAAAGAATCCTGTGAGAGCCAGTATTGAAAGCTTTACTGAAATCCAAAAAGATGACATCAACTGGCTTCTCTTGATCAGCTGGGTGGGTTACCTTGTCATAGAAGATAACCAGATTTGATAAGCAGAACTTTCCTCTCATGACATCATGCTGACTGTGACCAATGACTGCACTGTCTTTCAGGTGGTTTTCAATACCTCCCAGAATAATCTTCTCCATCACTTTACCAAGCACTGAAGTGAGACTGACAGGCCTGTAGTTCCTGGGATTCTCCTTCTTGCCCTTCTTGAAAATCAGGACAACATTCACCAGTTTCCAGTCAGCTGGGACCTCTCCAGATTTCCAAGACGTCTCAAAAATCATCCAGAGAGGTTTTATGATGACATCAGCCAGCTCTTTGAGGATTCTGGAATGAATCCCATCAGGCCCTATAGATTTGTAGGGATCCAGCTGGAGCAGCAGATCCCACACAGTTTCAGAGTCGACTGGGTTGATCATTCTCACAGTCATGGTCCTCCAGTTCATGGCAATGAGATCCCCTTGGTTTGTCATCCATGTTGAAGACAGAGGCAAAGACAGCATTAAGAATCTCTGCCTTGTCTCTGTCTCTCTTTGTGAGGTGACCATCCTTATCCTGTAATGAGCTGAGGAAAATTCTATACTACCTGTTGCCATAAATGCATTTGAAAAAAACCTTTTTATTGTCCTCACTTTTCTGGTCAGCTTTGGCTCTCTGTTCTGTATTTCCTTTCTGGATTAATTTTATTATGTTTGCATTTTGCTCCTAATGCAATATTTATTTTTCTCCATATTTTCCACAGTGTCCCACCTCGCTCTGGGAGATCACTCCTTTCTAAGTTAAAAATTAATTTTCTGATGACATAGAAACAAAGAGAATGGTGTCCTAAATTGGTGAAAGAAGGCTTTCAAAAATGTAGCTTTCAAAAATGTATCAGTCCTTTGTTTCAATGTTGCTGAAAACTAGGGATAAAAAAGAATAAGAATAATAAAATATTTGTCCAAGAGAACAAAACCTCCTCCCCTTTTACACAGGGGAGCCAATGTGAGGTGGGCAGCCCTAGTGATACCACAGAACTGTAATTATCTATGTGGAGGCTATACAGAAATATGGAAGTGATTGTGAAATCAAGTATACCTCTAACAAAGTTCTACAGGCATGAAGTCAGAGAATTAACTGACGGTATTCAGCACCCAAGTTTAGCCTAAGATGCATGGGGAGGCCACTCCTGATGCAGCCGGTCTAGCAAAGCTAGGAGTAGCAGTCATGTCTGGAGCATCTCGGGTCACAGGTTCGGGTGTGGGTCTGTCTGTTCTGTATCACAGAGTAACCTTTGCCCAAGCAAACCCGGTGATTTTCATTCCCCTTCAGGAGTATTGAATATTGTCAGTTTAAACATGGTTTTATGGTTAATAAGTACTCTTCATGCTGCTGGTAAAAGTCCCCCAGAGCCTAACAAAGATCATTCTTTGTTTTAAAAGAATCTCATAAAGAAAGATTGGTCATTCTGATCACATAGACAGATGTGTGCAGTCCAAATGCTGCCTGCTCCCTGCAGTCCTCAGCATGCACTTGAGGAAGTCAATACTATGAACCTCACTAATCATCACGGTGTCAGTTCAGGTTGCACTGCCGCTGACTGAGCGAAGCATCCCTGCGTTAGGTACATGATGGAGTCCCATCAGGGTCTGAAGTACAAAAGAGCTGTTCTGCACAGTGAAGGCAGAAAGCTGAAAGACACTGTGCCTTTGTGGGCAGCAGTGGTGGAGCCTCAATATCTACAAGGATGAAGACCTTTATCTCTATTTGGCTTGTCCCCCTTCTCTCAAAGGTTCAAATTAGCTGCTCCACTCAGAAGTTTTTGCTTTCATTTTTAACTCATGACATGTAGAAAAACATTAAGTTTTCAAAGTAAAACACACCAGGGTTCTCAAAATCAGATGCTATGTGTTTAGGCATTAAATAGCCCAGAGAACTCAAGTGGAACATACTAGTGTATTTTTCCCATCTTCCTGTAATTCCACTGAGTGCCTGATCTGAAACTCCTTTGTTTTACCTTCCCACAGTCTCAATAATTAAAAATTTGCTAGTGTCAAAAGTACTGAATCCTCCTATCACCTCTTCCAGCACTTCACTGACTAAATCTCCCCCTCTGAGATAATTGGTTCACCAGCTACGAAAATTTTCTGCTAGCCTTTTACTTACAAGCATCCAGGTTCATATTTGCCTGACAAACCTTCTATATACTTCTCATACCTCAAAGCACCCAGCTTCCCTCTTAGCTTTAAACTACTCAGGAATACTTTTCCCTTTTGCCAGCTCTTCAATCCTTTCCCAATCCACAGAAAGCTGTCCTTTTCTCTTTTTTCTCTGTCTGAATACGAGTCTAACAGTTGCTAGACTTTTGTTTTCAGAGTCCTAAGCAGATTTCTGTAATCACCAGTTGTTTCTCTACTATTCTTGCCATCAACTCTCATTTTAACTTTCTCCTTCCAGCAATCTCTCCACAAAAAGAAGTTTGTGCATGGCCAGTGACAAGTGGACTTTGGTGTTTTAATAAAATCTCAGAAAATATTTCCCTGAGGTAACTCTTCCTCTTCTAGCCATTCTGCTTACTTTTGAATAGCTGTTTTTGAGCTGAGG
>NW_016690347.1:0-108660 GCF_001604755.1 Lepidothrix coronata | reverse complement strand
CCTTTATTATTTGCTGTAATATTTTATAAGGATTTGTTATGCAGCTTGGAAGGTGGTGACACTAAATCTTTTTCTAATGCACCAAGGCCACTACAAGGAACGCTCAACTTGTTGTTAGGCAGACACGTGGGCTGAACTCAACAATGTGTTTGGCTAAAAACACTCACCGCTTACACATCTGCTTTATCCATCTATCGTGGAAGGAAGGAGAGGCAGAAGAAATTGTGGGGGAGACAAATTATAAAAAAAGCCCAACACTTCAAATTATTACTTTAAATTATTTGTGTTGATGTGAATGTAGAAGAAGATTAACTGACTTTCTGGAATTATACCACTAAAATGACAGTGATGTATGAGATGAAAAATGCTCCCTAATACACGGAGACACTATTCCTTCTGCTGCAATACTGTGTGTAAAATAGAGACATCCAAAATTTAGCTTACAAAGCTGAGACAAAAAGTACTTTATTTTTATTCTTTCACTGCTTGATTCATAGGCAGGTAATGAAGTACCTTCTCCAACCTGGACCTCATTCGAAAACAGACAGGGCTGGTTTTTTTACTTGTATGTCACTTCAGATATCTCAGATATCTAAAAATATCTCTTTCAAATATAGTATTCTTAAACATAAAACATTTTCTTTAAAAGAAACAAAAATAAGTTTTAAAATCATATGATTAAAGAACACTAGAAAGGCAGTGTTGGAAACTGATATAAATTATTCTGATTTGCATTTAGAGGAAGGAAATAAGAATTATTTGCCATGTGCCATCTTACTTTTGAGAATACTCATTGTTTTTGTTCAATTTATGTTTTGTAAGAGGCTCTTTGTATAATGCTGTTGCCAAGGACAGTGATTTGCTCTACTAAGAGCTCACATGATGGGAAATACAAAGTGTACAGTGAAGTAGACAAGGACATTAATTGAAGCTCTTCAAACCTGTAATCCTTGACATTCCACTTCACTACATTTTAGCAGCTACAAAAGCTGATTAAAGCTCTTACTGGTCAAATCTCCTAGTGTCATTCCCTCAAGAATCTCACCTGCAAGACAGGCTTTATAAGGCAAGGTTTTAGGAAGCTCGCAAGAACTTGCCCTCAAGCCTGTTGAAGCCTGGTGGATTTCCACAGGTTTTGGATCAGCCTATCCACTGGGTAGAAGAGGTCATCTCATACAGACATGTTTTTATGGTTGGTCAGGATCTTGACCTGGCTACTTAGTCTCATAGTGCTAGATGATATGCCCATGTCGGTTCCTCTGAACACCTCCAGCTCCAGTGACACCTTGTATTTTCCAATTTAGGTGGGCCAAATAGGAGAGAAGAAATAGGGAGAAGAAAATTAATGACTTAAACCAATCTTTAGGCAACTTTGCATTGAAAGTTAGTATGGAACTGTGCTGGTTTTGGCTGGGGTAGAGTTAATTTTCTTCACAGTACCCAGTATTAGGCTCTCTTTTGCATTTGTGCTGAACACAGTGTTGATAATATCATAGAATCACAGAATCAGAGAATATGCTGAGTTGGAAGAGACCCATAAGGATCATCAAGCCCAACCCTTAGCCCTGCACAGAACCATCCCCAAGAGTCACACCATGCACCTGAAAGCATTGTCCAAATGCTTTTTGAACTCTGTCAGACGTGGTACTATGACCACTGCCCTGGGGAGCCTGTTCCAGTGTCTGACCGCTTTCTGGGTGAAAAACCTTTTTCTAATATCCAACCTAAACCTCCCCGAGACAACTTCAGGCCATTCCCTCAGGTTCTGTCACTGGTCACCAGAGAGAAGAAATCAGTGCCTGCCCCTCCTCTTCTCCTTGTAAGGAAGTTGTAGGCTGCAATGAGGTCTCCCCTCAGTCTCCTCCAGGCTGAACAGACCAAGTGACCTCAGCCACTCCTCAAACGGCTTCCCCTCAACAGCCCATCTTTGTTGCCCTCCTTTGGACACTCTCTAAGAGCTGAATATTTTTCCTATATTGTGGTGCCCAAAACCACACACAATATTCAAGAAGAGGCCACACCAGTGCAGAGCAGAGCAGGACGATCCCCTCCCTCAACTGGCTGCTAATGCTTTGCCTGATGCCCTCCAGGACATGGTTGGCCCTCCTGGCTGCCAGGGCACTGCTGACTCATATTCAACTTGCCATCAACCAGGACCCCCTGATCTCTTTCCGTGGCACTGTTTTCCATCATCTCATTCCCCAGTCTGTACCTACATCCAGGGTTGCCCCATCCCAGTTGCAGAATCTGACACTTTCGCATGTTGAACTTCACATGGTTGGTGATTGCCCAGTTCTCTAATTTGTCAAGGTCTCTCTGCAGGGCCTCCCTGCCTTTGAGGGAGTAGAGATGCTTTTATTATTGCTGAACAGTTCTTAAGCAGAGCCAAGGTCTTTTCTGCTTTTTGTACTGCCATGCTGTCAAGGAAGTTGGGGGTGTGTGTGAGGTTGGGAGGAGACACAGCTGGGACAGCTGATCCCAGCTGACCAAAGGGATTTTCCATGCCATATGACATTGTGCTCAGTATATAAAGTGGGTTGTAGAAGGAAGGAGAGGGGGTGTTTGGAGTAATAGCGTTTGTCTTCCCAAGTAACAGTTATGCATGACAGAGTCTTGCTCCCCTGGAGATGGCTGAACACCTGCCTGCCCATGGGAAGCAGTGAATTAATTCTTTGTTTTGTTTTGCTTGTGTGTGTGTATTTGCTTTCGCTTTCCCTATTGAACTGTCTTTATCTCAACCTATGAATTTTCTTGCTATTAGGTTTCTGATTCTCGTCTTGATCCCACTGATGGGAGAGTGGGCGAGCAGCTGTGTGGCTCTTGGAGCAGGCTGGAGTTAAACCATGATAGGTACAGAACTTCTTTCCTTTTTGTCACTTCAGTGTGTCACTTCCACTGCTTAAGGAGCTCAGAAAATGGTTTTTAATAATTTATTGTATTCACTGATGTTGCATTTTTTATGTGTATCAAGCACTCAAACAAGCACCAATTTATATTAGCTTCCAGTCTGTGTAATTGATGTAAAAATTTTTAACTTATTTGCTTGCCATTCCTTGCTGAAGAAAATATTTGGGGAAGGAAAATAACGTTTGTCAAATGGCTGTTTGGCAGACACTTAAACTCTTTAAACAGATGGTTTTGAGTCAGAAATTCTGTGCAATAAAATAGTTATACTATTTGAAACACTTAAAAATATAGATCTTGGCTTATTTCTCTCCCTATTAAATGCTATAAAAATGGTAATAATGCTGGGTCAGTGACATAAGCTAGAAGAACATAGGGCTTTACTTGAGGCTGCCATAGTGTTTGTGGTTGAGCATATGAAAAGTAGCCCATAATGATTTCTTACAAAGACAGCAATGAGAGCTGGACATCTTTAAAACTCCTTCTCTGTGAGTTGAAGCTTCATTTGTTAGCTCAAGCTCAAGGTACTGAAAATCTGGGAGAGAAAAAAGCTACTCTTAACATTTACATCAAGCTATAGACTTTTTGCAAGCTGGATGATGCATAGCCTACTCTTCTAGGTGTGTGAGTAGCCTTTGACATTCACTTTCTTTCATTTATCTCTTTGTGGGAGGAATTTGGAATTATTTGCATGTTTTCAGAACACATAGCTGGTGCTCACTTTCTATCTTTTCCTATTACATGGCTCTCTCTGCCTCTTTATTTCTCTATCTGTCTCTTGCAAAATACATGTATATATATATTTTAATATATATATGGAAAGAAAGAGCAAGACAAGGAGGTAGAACAGAGATTTCATGCAAGACTGCTTTTTAGTTGCTGCTTCTTTTTTCAGCATTCAATATATGAAACAGATCCATTTCGTAAGGAGTTTCCAGGTAGGCCAGTTTCCTAACTGAAAATAGTATTGTGTAGAATAGTGGGAGGAATATCAGGGTTGTCCTTCTGTTCGATCACAGAAGAATTTAGTAATATTAAACAGTAACTGACACAATGGCTTCCAAACATGGTGGCTAGGACCTGACTTTGGGGTATGCAGTCCTGAACACATCACAAATAATTAATTGCCATCAGATTTGAGACTGTTCAAAACTAAGGTCACACCACCTTGCATTTCTAACTCTGAATGCTCAGGAAATGTGACACTAACACTTCAGAGGAGGATGTAGGCATCTTGTAATGCTAAGTGTGAAATAAGCCATATGCTGAAGATATTTCTACCTAACCTTGAGCAAAAGCTAGTACCCAGTTTATATCGTGAAGTGTAAAGGATTTCCCTTTTATAAAAGTTTTATCTCATCTAATGTAACTCTGTGAATTGTGTATACTCTTCTTACTCAACTGTTTATTTTCCTTTTGAAGTCTATTTCAATTTATACTTGTTCTATTAAAAAAACATTTTAATTAACTTTTTGCTTCATTCAGCTCTTCATTTCAAGGATAACACACTTTTGCTTAACACTTTTGTTCCTACAAAACTCTTTTTGTGACAATGTTGGGGGAGAAAACACTATTTTTACTGTTTTATCTCAATGTTTCATTTGTCATGTTGGGAAAAACCCAATCTTTTAAAATAAATACTACAATCTTCTCTTGGAAACATTGACTATAAAGTAAAAATGTGGAAGTTGGTGCTTTGTCATTTTTTCACTTGACTCTTCTCAACGAAAGAAGTGTTAGGAGCAAAGACAGTCAGTTTCACCACATGCTTTTTTACCATAAGCACAGTAATATTTTACGAGGTATCCCTCAGAGTAATGGGGAGATAGAGCACCAGCTCGACTCCCACTGAACAGAATGGTAAAACTTTTCTTTTTAGTGAGGGAAGAATAGGATAATTCCCTTTTCTCCTTTGGCATCACTTTTTAGTTTCGCAGCCTATGTCTCCTTGTGTTGTACCATCTTCAGAAGAGATATAAAGGTTTCTGTGATTTACTTCTCTATTCATTACATCAGAAATTTTTTTTTTGCGATTCCTATTAAGCAGTCATAAACTTTTAGTCTCTTGTTATGCAAAACTGTTTCCATACCTGTACTTATCTTTGCTTGTCATTTATAACCATTGTCTACTTGTTGTAAGATCCTTTTTGAAGTGGTGCTTGGCGCAGACCATGATTTTTTGAAAGATTTTAGGACTTTAATGACTGTGCTGAAGGTCAAAAAGACTAATCTGGGCAACGGTTTCCTTCTGTGCTATCTCACAGATAACAGCTGGGTAAAAGTGTCATGTATTAAAAGTGTAGTCAAAAGTGTTGTGATGGGAAGAATGCTACAGCAATGTGGCAGTGGCTGAGTATCACATGCCTTTGTATATTGGTATTAGCCCCAATGGTAGTATAACACCTTTTAAATGTTTTCTCTTGAGGAATCTTCCTTAACCTGAACATAAGAGCTCAGTGATACAGCTGTCACACCATGAACAGAATGGGACAGGCGATTTCCATGGCTTGTATGCATTTGTCAGTGAGGTCCAAGAACTGTTGTTCAGTTGTCTAATGTTCCAACATTTGGACACACAACAGGCTAATGGTACTTAGTCATGGTACATTTTTCCTCATGGTGTGACAGAACAAAGGCATACTGGAAATGGACCAATACTTCTGTGACATCCTTTGCACTTCATTGTATTGACAAGTATGACACATGCAAAACCTATCTTGATTTAGGAAAGAAATAGGCCTTTTTTTGCATTTGTTCAGACCTAGGACTATAACAGAAATCAAAGAGAAAAATAATGTTTTGAAAGCAGTTTCAAAAATAAGTTCTTCTCACTGCACTTTTCAGTCACATTGTCTCTCTTGTGTGTCATGATGAATATGAATATGGGGAGATGAATAATACATCCAGACTCTTACAGTTGGCAAATACCGAGTCTCACATTAGGTGGTATCCTTAGGCTGAATTCATCTCTGTCATCTTTACCAGTTCTCTGTACTGAGGTCTCTGACAAGAATTTTCTGCAGGGGCTTTTTCTCTCTTCTCTTTTTTCCTCACCAAAATGGCACCAAAGAGTGGATCATTCTGCACAGCATTCTTTGCTATTCAGATAGGAGAAAGTCCAAACTGCAGTAAGATTTATATGAGTATAAGCTTGCACACATGGGAAGATGTAGGAGTTAGCTGAAGGTATACTTCCCAAGAGCAGCTCATGGAGATGGAATGATTTTGGCTTTCCAGGATCCAGGATTTCCTCTTTCAGAGACAAAAAATCACTTGCATGCACATGCTATACTGGTACAAGTTTAGAAGCTATTTTTGGAAATAAATTCCTTAACAATGTTAATAGTCTTTGAAATTATATTAGTGATAGTAATTTGAACACTATTGACTCAACTTAATAGAATTTTAGCATTAACTTTCCTTTTGTGCTGTTGAATTATCACTGCACTTCAGGAGTTATGATACATTTTAAAGAGCCTCTGGAAACACCCAAGTGAAAATAAGCATCAAGGTGCTTAACACTGAAGGCATCTAGGCAGACTAAAGGAGATAACATTTCCCTCATATATTGATTTCATAACTATATAATTTTAACCTCTCATCACTATTTCCTTTTTCATCTTGGACTTAAAGGAGCTGTTGATTCTGAATGGATCTGAAGTATGAAGGAGAAACCAGGAGCTGGACATGTACAGATGGCAGTCAACATGATGTTCACCAATGTACTTTTTCGTTACTTTGCAAAGTTATTAGAAACATTACAAAATTCCCATGCTGAGTTTCCATGTAAGCATGGTTCACCGGCAAACACTTCTAAACTACAGCAAATTCAATAGGTTATTGCATCCAGAGACTCTTCATTAGCAAAATCCAACAGTCTGATCCTGTCAGATGTATCTTCTAAAAACTGCTAAGCTACTTTTATACCCAGCAAAGGGAACCTGAGGTGCTCATAATGTTCGTACATACAATGCTGCCATTTCAGATAATGGTTGTTCACATGGTAATAGAAAAAGCAATAATAAAGCTGAGTATTTAGATACACTTGAAACTTTCTCAGCTGTTTTGGCCTTTTTCTATCAAATGGTCAATAACATCTGGAGCAATGGAGAGTGATGATATTACAGCCATAGCAATCATTACCGATTTCAGTTGGAAAAAATCAGATTGTATGTCACCGGGCTTCTTTCCACCTATTTAAGCACTTACCCTTGAGAGACTACCTTTTTCTCGCTCCTTGAACCTTATCTTCAGGAAATGCTAATTCACTTGCATTTACATAGACTTTCCTTTTAGTAGAGTCCCTGGGGGACTGTTTCTCCTGTTGCTATTACTGTCATTCCTACTGATTTTCAGATTTCAGTAGCATGGTCACATAGCTGAGAGTAAAACTGTGGCCCCCATCCTGTGAAGCCCTGCAGGCTGTGCAGTTTAGCCTGATAGAATGACTAGCATAGACATCAGCTCGATATGTAGCCTTGAAATTGTTTCTAATCTGAGTTTGCACAGGGATGTGTGGAATATATTTCAGCTCCTCTGGTGAAACAGTGCAAGGCTGTTTACCTGCTGGCCACACAGATCTAAATGAGAATATCAATTCTCTCTGCACCAGGGGTGCAATATGTATCTCAATATGTATCTCTTGTAAGTACAGAAACAAGAACACTAGCATATGATGATCTGGTGACGATCATCGTCATTGTTATTGCCTTTAATCATAACTACATTTTTGCAAAATCAAGCATGATATGATTCAGTATATATCCCTAGTAAGCTGTGTATATTACAGGGACATTTTAAGAGCATAGAGATGGGTATAATTTCTACAGTTTGTTTTTTCTCCTACAGATTAATATCTCAGTAAGTGTTGGAACAGACGTATTTCTCTGTACTGTCCTTTGTCCTGCAAGCATTGTTTAGTAAAGGCTCATATGTCTCCAGACTGGCCAGTTTATTCCTGACCCACAAACAGGTGTTTTGACAACCTCCAAACACTTGTAATTCCTTATTAAAGCACTGTGAATGGTACATGTGAACAATCATGCAGCCTTTGCCACTTTTTAGGTAGCTCTCATTCCTTTCAATGATTTCATCAGTGAAGATTTCATTTTTAAAATTCACCTCCAATGGGTGTCATATATTAACATAAATGATAGATTATAAATAAAAAAGAGGCATGATCATATTTATGGTTATATGGCCTGAACACAACTATTTGGAACTAATATATTTTTTTTTTGCTTTATTAAGCAATGATAGTAGTATATTTACGAGTATACTATGAACTCTCATTGCCTCTTTGAGAATAACTTCACAGATTTATCGTCAGATTTAATAGGTATGGGTTTTAAAAATGTATGTCCTCTAAATGTAGGAAGGGCGTTTGGGACAGGGTCAAGAAGAACCATCATGGCTTCTTCTAAACTGCAAAATCCTTGGTGAACTGAGAAACAAGTTGTTTCTGCCTATACCCAGTTCATCTTGTGGCAAGGCAACAGCAGAATCAGATCAGACAATCATCTTCTAAAAAAAATCCCTTATGTCTTCTTCTCTGCCTGAGATGGCTTCTATATGAAGATGTACTTGGTGTCAGAATCCCAAACTTCACAGATTTCATATTATTTTGTCTTAATAAATAATAGTAACAAAACCAATAACAATAATTGTATCTTGATTGACTCAATTTGTACTTACATTTTTTTTTAAATGAGGGTCTGATTAATATTACAGACTCTGACTGATCAGCAGGGTATTTGGAATTTGCCCAGCTTTAAGCAACAATTTTGGTTTTTGAAATGGATCTTTTCTTCTTTACATTTAGTGCACAGATGCACAAAACCGCTGAGCTTGTTTCATTGAATTCATTTTCCCCATTCAACATATGTTGAAGGCATATGTATAGACTAGTTTAGCTCATCAGAAAGATTTCATAGTAGCAGAGATTTGTTGATATAATGTAGATTCGGGTACTGTAAAAATTGATGACAGGGCCTTTTTATGGAAATGGCCCTTTTCTCACCTTAAAATATATATCTTGGAAGAGCTGTTAAGAAAAAAAACATGACTGTGCTGAAAATTATGGCTAGAAATGGCAGTTTTTCCCCCTTATTTCTGAGGTTCCATACTGCTTCAGCTGAGAAGCAGATGCTGATAATATAATGTTATTCCACAGTGTGTGCAGAAAAGTACCATATTAGTGCAAAACCAACTCAGAAAATCTTAAAAAAAGAGTTGCAGAGGAAAGACAGGAGAAGAATGACTGCTTTAACACCATGATTTGTAGCTACCAAATATAAGCAACTGGAGGGTATGTTAACAGGCACATAGCTGTAAGCACAACAGAGCTTTTAAACAGGCTGCATCTGAGCAACTTAACTTTTATTTTGGGAAGTTATGGGATAAGTCAGAACCTGATCTCCATTACAGCTAGATTCCAGAGATATGATCTATTTCAGCTAGGGTTCAGACTGGCCATATTACTGAAAGTGGGTGAAAATCCACCTGGATTTGGCACTTCAGACATGCCTAATTAGAATTCTTTAAAAGCTGTAATGATTTTTAGAGGACTACAGAGGGATGCAAATAGTGCAATGATTCTGTAACGTGTTTGTTCCTGGAAACTGCATATGAATCCTCACAAGATTACTGCATCATTTCCATGTTCCATAGGCCTCTCAATTTCAGAAAGAAAATTAAGAAAATCCTAGGAAAAACAGAAAAGGCTGCATTAAATTGCTGAATTTCTGCTTTGGAAAGTGATAAGAAAGAACCTATAGATACTCATAGTGGAGGATTATTGGTAGCAAAAAGTCTGTCTTGCCAGACTAGTTTCTGCCCTGGAGCTTCTATGCAATTGACTTTTTTAAGCAAGATATCAGGATCTAGATCCATCTCACCTAACTTTGCCACCTAGAAAGGGAATTACTTCTCTAACCTAGTTATTATACATACTCATACAGTCTGTCGTACTACAGAAGATATACTACTAGAAGACACTTCACTGCCCTTTTTAGGCTCTGCATGGACTATATCTCATCTAGCTGTGTGTCTTTGGTAGTCTATTCTGCATAGGTGCTAAGACAAACCCTGAGCATGAATGAAGAGAGAGCTTTGCCTCAGGGTCTGCTCCATGCAATAGATATTTGGTTGCACACCAGCAACCTCTGCTATTTCTGTAGAGACATGATTACAGTAGAGCTTAGACTAAATGCCTAACTTTGACATAGCCGATATTAGACATGATGAATTCTAGCACTGAGCCTCTACATGCTTCTCACACTGTCAAATAGGAATAACAATAACTTTTTGTCTGTCTCAAATTTATTAGCATTTGACTCTGATCTTTAAGTGCTCCTGTGTTAGAAATGTGTGGTTCTGTGCAAACACATTAATACTAATTTTACATGTCTGTATGACAGAATCATAGAATGTTTGAGTTTGGAAGGTACCTTTGGAGGTCATCTGGTCCAACTCCTCTGCTCAAGCAGGGCCACCTGCAGCTAGCTACCCAGCACTGTGTCCATATGGGTTTTGAATAGCTGATATTCACTGTTATTGATTTTCTATTACCAATTAAACAAAGTGATTTACTTAATATTTATTTTAAGTTACCAAGACTTTAAACAAAAAAAAAAGAAAAATTTTAGCTAAGAATGTTCAGGTTTTTTGGGGAAAAAAGGATTTTATTTGCTAAACACAGCAAGTAGATAGTAGACATTGGTACAGATAACAGACTTGAAGTCCATGATGACATTGCTTTGCCAGCTCCTTCATTAGTCCCTAAAAGCTTTTCATCTGTCACAGTTTCCTTCATATGAGCAGCCTTTTGCTGTTTTGTTGTGTGGTGCAGTGGATTATCCTTTCTCTGGCAGTTTTTGGAGAGTATTTTCAAAATGGCTCAGGGGGAATAAAAGAACTAGGAGATCTGAGACAAATTTACACTGTAGTTTGCTGGCACCCTTCTGAGTGTGCTTGCAGCACAGTAACTGCTGGCTCAAATAAGTGCAGTACAAACCATTCTCCATAGGTCATTGCAGCGCTGGGGCAGATGTCCAAGTCACTATGTTAATTAAATGCCACTGATATCTGTGGAAAGTTTTGTGCCCCTGGTTACTGAAATGATTAACACGGGGAAACGTATAGGAATCCTCACACATTTTATGAGATGAACAGAAACCTCATTAGTAAAGAGCTGATTTCCTATGTTTTCCTGTGAGAGTTCGTGGGTGAGAGATGCATCGAACAACTGGGAGTTTTATTTTGGGAAGAAGATGGTAGTTTTCTCTGTGTGGTTCAGCATCTAATGGACAGTTGCATATTTTTATTCCCCTGAAATCTAGCAAATCTGGGAATCTGGAGCTATGTATGTGTCACTTTCCAGGTGGTTCATGTCTGCAAACACAAAATGAATGTAACATTTCTTTCAGGACAGGCAAGAAAGAGTCAGGTAAAAAAAAAGAAAAGTGGCATACCCACACCACTGCCACTTCACTGTGCTCCCAAGATTCAGATTCCAGTTTGGCCGGAGATGAAATTGATAGCTCTGCAGGAGGAATGTGGGAATAATGGGCTATGGACACTGTGAATGAATTATGCACTGCAGGCAAGGGGCTCCTGAGCGCATCACTGTCCGAAATTTTATTTTTATGTGACACATATTTAGAAAATTGAGAAGGGCCTTGGAAAGTTGGAACAGCTGGTGAGCGTGTGCGGGGTGCCGGGGGAATGCTGGGGCTCTGCCAGCAGCCTCTGGCCAAGCAGATCTCCAATGCGCCTGCCAGCCCACCGCCCCAGAAGCAGCCCCCTGCTGCCGCCAGGGCCAGACAGATGCTATGAGAAGGCTGGCATTAAGTGCCTTTTACAGGATATTAAACCAGTATCCTAACTGGTAGAAAAAATGAATTGTCACTGACATTATGTCGGCCTGCTTGGAGCCCTCTCTGCTACTTTCTGCAGTCTGGTAACCATTACACACAAGAGATCAATATTCTCCTCAGTGCTGGAATTTAAGTAATGATTTCCAATAAAATCTATTTCAGACTGTTCTGGCCAGAGGACAAACTCCAGAACATAATGCATGTAAAGACTTTATTTTCTCCCTTTATTTTCTCCTCTTTTCTTTCCTTCCTTCTCTTTTTTTTTTTTCTTTTTGAAAGACTTGAATAATGGAAGTAAGATCTAGTGATAAGACACATGCATGCACACAAAAAGGAGGTATTTTGGTCCAGGCCAATCTGCTTAGCTAATGGCTGTAAACTGACACCCATAATGAAATAAAAATGTCTCAGTGCAAGTGCATGGCTGTGCAATTGCTACCAACACCCACCCTGGCAGTCCCAGTGATGGGTGCTGGGGGACATGCCCTTCCACATCACATTTTCCACTTCTCCCTGTTTTGCAGCAAACAAGATATACTTTTCCGAAGTGGAATTAAGTAAATTCTTCACAATTTTGTGCTGCAGTAATTCTGATGTCTTTAGATATGGTGAACAGCTCCAGCTCGCTGTGAATGTAACTGACACTCCGGGTGCTCATTGCTTCTGATAATCAGGTTTCTAGTAGTATTCCCATTCTTTACTTCCTATTTGAAAGCTTAGGGGTTTTTGTGGGTTTTTTTGTCGTTGTTGTTGTTTTGTTTTGTGTTTGTTTGTTTGTTTGTTTGTTTGTTTGTTTTATTTCTTCCTTTCTTTTGGTCTTTGAGAAAGAATCTGAAGGGTGTAAGAAGATGACTGGTATTTGAAAAATGAAATTTCTGATCTATTATCTGTTAGTGAAGGAAATAATTTACAGAGGTGAGATAGATAGAGATGTACACATATATCTTCCATACTGTCATAGTTTTATATTTTGCCTTTGGCCTTGCTACACTGCCTAGTTTCTTTGTGTCCCACAGTGCAAACTTCAGACAGAGGAAAGACCCTGTCCAAGTGTGCTACTGTGGTTAAAATGGTTTCCCCTGGATCTCCCTCACAGCTTGCAGTTGTCTGATTTCAATCAGTGGCAGTTCTCTCCACATGTCTAGCCATCAATCTTCTGCTCCTGGATGAGTGTGTCACAGCATGGTGCATGTTCCAGTTAAAAAATAGATTGCACTGCAGCTCTCCCTCCTCAGTCATTGATAAGTATGCCTTTGATATTTTTATTAAAATAGAAAGAAAACACATTATGATATATGTTTCTTAAAAAAAAAAAAAAAGAAAGAAAGAAAGAAAAAAAAAAGAAAGTCCAAAGGCCACTGAAGCCCTGGAGGCTGTAGGAACAGCAGGAAGCAGGGAAGGACTTTGGAGTTATGCAGTGATGATGATGAAGGTATTACTTAGTAAGTTACAGTTTCTGTAAAAGTTCAGGATTTCAATCTTTATTACTTTCCACCCTTCACTCCTACAGTGATAAAAGTTCTCTGGACATTGTGTGCGTCTCCAGTGTTCATCTACTTCTCACCCCTTCTTCCCTCACCATGAATAATAGTTGCTATCTGAAAACAGAGCTGCTTAGGGATGGAGAGGGCTTTTTACAAAAACTAAGCCAAGTGTGTCATGGTCCCTTGGACTCAGCTTTGAATCTCCTGGAAAGGGAAATAAGTGACTGCTTCTCTGTTTTAATTCATCTTTTAAATCACAGACCTGTCTGCCAGTCTCCTAGACCATTTTTCCTCTGTGTGTCTGAGGTACACGCTCAGGAGCATCCAGAAGTTGCCCAGTAGCTGTTGGAGTGACCCGTCTCCAAATAGGTGTCCTTAGCCAAACTAAAATTACCTTCTGAAAAGATTGAAGCTACAGGAGGGTTGCATAATAACTTTGCTTAACAAAGCACTTTTTCATGACAGATCTCAAAGCACTTCATACAAGAAGGTAGGATTATTCTTGTTTTATAAATTGCAAACTCAGTCACAAGGAGGAAAAAGCAAATTGTGCAAGGGACTATAAAACTCCTTTCTCTCAAGTATCAGCATTGTATTTAGAAGACGCTCTACTTAATATCTCACTCAGTAATGAGCTTTTACTGTACATATATTGATGGTGATGAGATTCAGCAGTTAAAGAGAGATTGCATAAATAGGCTTGAGTCAGTCAGGCTTGAGCCTGTTTTTCACATATGATGTAAAAGTCAATTTCATTTCTTGTGCTAATTGTTCTAATTTAGAAAGTGAGAGGAGAAAGCAGCTGGGAAATAATCACATTTAAGAAAGGCAGTTAAAAACTAACCACTTGTGACATAACTACTTCTTAAGCTAAAATTAATGTCTCACTGTTACATTGTCACATTGCCTCTTTTCAATCAGCGATCTGCATGAAATCAATTGATTCTCAAATCTCCACATATTTTTAAGAGCCCTTCTCCATGATATTAACTGAAGTCCCTAAATCTGGAAAATTCACCCACAATCACCCAATTCACTTTCTCATGGAAAACCACGTGATGAAAGCCAAAGTAGTTACTCCTAAAGGAGTGCATGTTAAAGCAGAATAACTAACTTCAGGATGAAAAATTTGGCACCAACACTATTAATTGATAAGAAAGATTTTTATTGTCTGTTTTATTTTTCATTGCGGATTTTGTTAGCTCGTTCTTTTAGACTGGGAACTAGTCAAATTCATTCCTATGCAAACAATATAGCATATGTTATTCTCTCTTCCTCCCTTCTGGTAGACAACGCATCTTAAGAAAGCAAATATACTTAATAAATAGTGATTAAATAGGAACATTCCTAACATAGATTTGTTGCTTAATAGGATTGAGCTCTTTAAAAGGATATAGAAGAAGATTCAAAATCATTGCAAATGACACCAAAATTGGAAAATATGAGTAATAATGAAGACATACCAGTACTGCACAGAAATATGAGCTGATTTGTAAGTTGGTTGCACCTGTATCACTGTTAAATGCCATATGAAATGCTGGCTTTCATTCAAAGACCCCTCCTTAAGAATGAAAAATATTAATTATTTTTACAGAATGATAGACAGTCAGGCACAAAGTGACTCACGAAAGGATTTAGTGGTTTTACTGTACAAACAGACCAACAACAGGTCCAAGGGCAACACAGAGGCTGAGCCAGCAAATGGTATCCTGGATGTATACTATCAGAAAGAAACAAAGGAGTTTTACTAGTGTGGATAACTGTCAGCTAGTAAGATTGTTACTGGGATATCTCTGTCCACTTTTGATGTACACATTTAAGTAGGATGTTGGCAATTTGGAAAATGTTCAGAAAAGAGCTACAAAGAAAACTTTAGTCACAGAAGTGAGAGGAAAAGGCATCTTAATTTAGTCACTGAAAAGTTCAGATTAAGATTTGATATAATGATGGTCTGAGGATACTTCTATAGAAAGGAAGCAGGAGAATCTGACTTTTTAACTTAACAGAAAAGGTCATTATGGATGGAAGCTGGATCTCAGCAAATTGAGATCAGCGTTCAAGCACACAGCTCTTTTTAGTGGCAGATCATAACTAATGAAAGAAAAAAAATCTTATCTTGGAATACAATGTATTCTCTCTCCTGTGAAGTCCTTAAATCATATCTGTCTGTCTTTTGGAAAGCGCAGCTACAGTTCAGGCAGCAGCCGCTGATTTCATATTGGGAACACTTGGCAAAATTCTTTGGTCCTTTGTTACAAAGGAGGTCAGGCTACGTTACTATTATTATTCTTCCTGACCTTAAATGCTATCAATCTATGAAACATGGACTTAACTTTAAGTCTCACTCTAAATCATTTTGGATTCATATGACTTCAGTGAATCCATTTAATATGGTTGAAGTTAATCATGTGCTCAAGTGTTTTTCTGAGCAGAGGGGGACTTGCCTACTTCTAATTGATGACATGTCAAAGTGCTTTGTTGAAATGGTGCCACAAGTCCTTGTATGTCATCAAAGGTGCAAACGAGAAAATTCCTGATGTTTGGGGTTTTCACAGTTTTGAGTTCAGAAGCTACTCTTCCATTACTTTTTTTTTCCCCCATGTAAATCCTTGCGTATTGTACAACAGAGCTGCGTAATGGAACTGCCTCTTCCTGTCTTGTTTTACTCCTGTCGGATTTAAGAACAAGTCTGAATACTACTTGAAACATCAGAAGTCATCTCAGGTACATTGGGAGGTTGTATGGACAGACCATTTCTGTGACAGTGGAAAGAGTCTCACATGAGAGGTAAGACACTCCTCAAGGAGACATGATTAGCTTGGCCTACCTACCTGAACAAAGTATTAGCAAAGCTAAAGCTTTTATTGGTCTAAACTGTAAGAGACTGAATCAAATCAAATTGATGCTACATGCCGTGATTGTAAAGGACTTTTCCATGAGAAATAGTAGTTAGCATTTCAGGCACTACAGTGATAGTGTTATAACATCTCATTCACACAGTTTGGTTCTTCAAGGAATTTCTTTATAACGAATTCAAAGGTTGTAAAATGATATTTAATGTAAGGACTTCCTGACCCAAAAAACCCCCACCTAAGTCAGGCATCCTTTTCCAGTATGCTTTAGGTTTTTTCCACTTAAGTAGCCACATTTTTATGCAGCATTTTTAAATTTTAATCTAGTAAAAAGAAACCCTCACTCTACATCTTCACTTTTAAAGAACAAAACCCACAGCTTCTATGATAAATCTTCCTGTGCTTCTTTAAAGGGTTGTTCACTTTTTAGAAATATATGGTGTTAGTCAAGTCCTGAATTTTACATTAAAAAAAAAGTAAATCACCAATGAAAAGCAATCAAGTATTTGGTACTGAACAGGCTTACTATAACACAAAAATAAAATACTTGTGTGATTGTGAAATACTGCAGGAAGTGCTTATTAAGTTCATTACCACTTTTCGTATTTTCAGCAATTTCAAGAGCTAGAGAGAATGTATATACTTTTATTTTATCTCAGTCTTTCATTTTGCTTTACAGTACCTGCCAGGCAACTTGATCTGTAAGGCTGAACTATAGGGACATTCTGAACTACTGTATGTGGCAGTTGATTCCTGGCTAGGCTGAATGGCTAATGTGAGTATTTGCAAGTTTGATTTACATGTTACAAATTGTATTATTTATAGCAGTTTTCCCCTAAAATGGCTATTTAATATAGTTCAGCAAAAGTTAAAATTACTTAAGTCTAATGTTAGATCATGTGTGCTGTACAGTGCTGACTTTTGCTTCTGGAGAGCTTTGTTCTGTATTTACAACACAGACCTCAGAGAAGTTCAAGCCAGACTTCAGCCACAGTTAAAGTAATATCTCATTAAATCGTTCAACACACAATACCAAAAGATGAAAATATGGCTACGTGCTTGCATTTTCCAGCTCCCAGCGCAACTTTAGCTGTGAAATGGTTTTTCTACCACAGGAAGTGATGGCACATTGTGTCTTTGATATCCGGGTCAAAGAGATTCCCCCAAAAAGTAAGAGCAGAGAATGACTAGAGTCAAGTATAGTTCAGTAAACATTAAAACTCAGGGCCTCTTTTTAACTAACATCACTTCACTTATCCAACTTTGAAGTACAGCCCCGCAAACAACTGAAAAAAGACAAGGAAAATTGGATACTGGAGTACTGTAGAAATTCCTGAAGAGGAAAAGTTTTATGCCAACTTCATTATTAAAGGGAATGTAGTCAGCTTTAATTATATCAGGATTTTCATTCAGCCCTAGGATGACCTTTAATTCCTGTGACAGTCTTATGCTGGGCTTCACCACAGAGATACTGAATGAGTAACAGTCTCCTCAGGGCTTTCCCATTCTGAAAGGAAGAAATGAAGAAAGGAAAGAATACCTCACATGCCCAGAGACATAAAGTAGGACTTACACAAAGTAAGACTTTTTCTGCCTTGAATAATTGCCTATAATTGTGTTTTTTCACCTCAACATTTTATTTCAGAATTGACCATGGAAAAAATTCCATATTGCATTGCTGCTTTTCTTCAATTAACAATAATAATGCAAAAAGATTTGTAAATGTCTACTCATTCCGGATTTACAAAGTCATTATGGAACCAGGCTAAATTATTTGAGGATTCTGTCCTTAAAATTATATATGCAAAGAAATGAAGACTGGATCACTGCACAGTCAGTGCTTGCCAATGACTCAGACCTAAATTACTTTCCTAACCTAATCAGTGTCTTAGGGGTCTTGTTTGATGATTTACATGGTGGCAGATATAGAGGTGTCTCTTACAGGATACCCTATATGAGAGGTAGAAAGGACTTGACCTTGCATAGGGGATTCCTATGGTAGGCTGGCAAAACACATTTACATGAGTTTTCTGCTGCCACTAGATCTCAAGGAGCTGATTACATTTTTGCATCTTAGTCTTTTTACATGCATAACATAACTCAGCCTTTCTTCTCAGCAGATCATTTCCCAAATTGACCCAACCTTTTTATTCTAGCCTGCAGATCTATCTCAACACAAAAGGCCACAAAAACTGTCTTTTGAGGCATCACACCCTTTTTCCATGGACATTCACACTGTCATTTTACTCCTTGGGCTATGCCTAGTATAAGAACTAGGAGAGCACAATGCCCCCTTTTCCTGAAGGGAATGGTGCTTCTTTGTCATATTTTGCCCATTACCAAGATACTAGGTAAGTTCAAATGTCAAATGTCCAAGTAAGTTCAAATGTCAGAGCTACTACATCTAAAGGGCCACTTTAAAGAGATCCAAAGCCAGCCCAATCTTTTTGTATAAAGAGCAGTAAAAGCTCTCCAACTAAACCTAATAAATTACTGTAATAAAAAAATAATAATGTAATGTGCAGAAGTCTAAGAAAAACTGTTTTAGTGGTTATAGAAAAAGGGAGATTTGCAAATCTGTGAATATAAGTTAATGTTACGCATTTTTCAAGTAAAGGGCAAAAAAAGAGGGACTAAAAATTGCCAAAGCAAAATGCAGAATGATGGAGTCTTAGTTTCATTTTCATCCAATTAACTACCCTGAAAATGAAAATGCTGTTCTACAGAGTTCTTTTTAAAAGTTTTATTAATTTAACTTTGGAAGTCAGTGCTAGGAGTCAAATGCTGTGCCTGCACTTTCCGTGACCAGCTGACAGATATGAGAACAGACAATGTTTGAGCAGAGCTCTCATGAGTAATTCACTGCATACACAAGATTTTGACTGTGTTGCAGTCAGTGAGGTTTTGGCTATTGACTCGAATGAGATCAGGATATCAGTCATGTTTATCAGTATTTAGTTCCATTAATTGTTTTGGGTAAAAAATAGAGATTTGTTAAAAAATTGTAAGTCATTGAATTTGCTTCAAATCCCAATTCTTTTCTGCTCAAAATAAATGAATTTAAACTGAAATCGAATAATGGGCTTACCCATATGAAGATTTCACTGTGGTTTGTGAAATCTTTTTGTTTATACAAATGGTCATTAACTTCTTTGTTTGTCATTTTACCCTAAAATTTCTGTTTCAGTTTGACACAAATTGGCAACCTACTTTACTTTTTGATGGCAAGACTAAAAAGCTTATTTTTCACAGGTCTTCTTATAACTTAGACATAATAACACATAGGCACCTAGAAATACACTTTTTCAACATACTGATGAAAATTGGTAAAAAAAGACTCCTGAAGTCAGACATTAGATTAAGACAGAATAACAGACTCAGAAGTAAACTCATGAAATAACAGTAAGAAAGAGGCTCAAAATTAATAAGTTTGTGGCTTAACCCTGAATCGGCAGGGTGAGTGCCAGTGAATAGAACATGATCTTGTATGCCTAGACAGCATAGCATAGACATTTGTAAATACATTATACCTAAAAGCTCGGAGCTGGCTTACCTGTCCTGTTTGAAAAGGGACACCTTTTCAAAATATCCTCAACTCAGCCTCTACTTTGTGCTCTAAATATTTCCGTAAGCATTTCCCCCTCCCCACCCTGTATTGTCATTTTTGCACCTAATTTTCAGCCACTTTTTAATAAAATGTAATGCACATCCTATACAGACATGTTTTGTAATTCAGCATGCAGGGCTCAGCATAGAGACATTCCTGTAGCTGACTGGCACCTTGGCCGGGGTGCAATGCAAAAATTAAACAATGTTAGATGTCTGGGTTAGCCATTGCTGTGATTATGCTTTGATCTAGACACCTTCTCACTGTCCAAACATTTTAAAAATTCCATTCTTCTTGGTGCTAAGTATATTTTAAACATTAGCTCTGCCTATTACCTTCTATCAGAAATTATATTCGTAGGTGTAAACCAAGCCCATGCAGGCCACCAGTTATAGAAATAGGCACATTGTTATCTTGTTTTTTCTTCTCCACTGCAAAACACCTTTAGTCTCAAATGTTTCCCAAGCATTGTTCTATCTCCAGAGCAATGGTATACTTTCTGTGAGGAAACCCAAAGTGTCCAGTTTTGTGGAGGAAATGGAGCTAGCACCTCATACAGTCTCCGAACACTGGAACTAATTTGGATTTCTCTCCTCATTCATACACTCAAGTCTTCTCCCCCACTCTGCTCCACCTGTTTTCCTTTTCTACTGAAGTCATACAATGAACTGATGATTGAAGATTTTCCTATCCACAATCTGTGCAATTTCTTTTCAAGTCAGAGCACAGCATAATAGCTGCACTAGAATTTATTTTGATTTTTGGGCCCAATTCGACATAGTACCACCCTGTACAAGCCACTGAATTCACTGAGATTACACAAAAAGGAATTCATTTCACTATTACAAAGGCTTTTCCCAGCACTAATTGCCTCAAAACCTTTCATTTCATTTGCAGTATATGGCAACTTTAACTCTGTTTTTTCCTTATTTTGCCTACTTGGTGTCTCCACCTGTTGTGCAGGGATGCATCACTTCCTGAATAATCTTCAGTGTCATTTAATACCTCCAACCTGTTGGACAACCACAGCTTTATTCACTCCCTTCCCATATCAGCTCACTCACTTCCCCATACCTTAGTTACTTCCAGGCATCTGACTGCACTCCCACAGCTGGGAACCGCCCTCTTCTATCATTCTCTGTGCCCAATTATAAGCTACCACTGTATCCTTAAAGAACCTCACCAACACACTGGCCATTCGGAAAACCCGAGATGTCTTCTCTATGCCAAGCAGAGATTTCTCAAAACACGATGCTTTCCTCCCGTCATCTCTAATGATCAAAACCATTTATGGCTTGTGCCACTGAAGGCACTTAAGCCTCTTAATGGGAGAATCCCAGCACAGCTATGAAGCTCCAGTGTGCCTGGAGTTTCTCACAGAAAGTGTGAGGGGTAACAGCAAGAGAGAGTGCTTTGCCCCAAAGGACATAAAATACAGTCTCTAGAGGAGGTGGGAAAAAAATGCAAACCCAGCAGCAATGAAAACAAACTGGCTGAAAGGGAAGATAAAAATACAGGGAGGTGACATATCCCAGAGGGTGATAAGGCAACCTTCCTTAGGGCAAGGTCTTCGCTTCTCCATCTGAATTTCAGGTACCAATAAATAAGATTCACTTGCATGTAATCAGAGAACAAATCAAGCAAAAAATCTCACAAGCCAAGTGCTTTACAGCTGAATTTGTGTATGGATGGCAGTGAGCTGGGTCAGTGCCCCACACATTGCTCAGGAGTAAGGTAAGCGCTGAGGATGGGGCTGAACACAGCATACACCACATCTGTTATTTGCCAAGAGATGGCTGCTGCATCTGTGGTTTTGCCACTGGCTCCTCAGAGCAAACACGTTCAGTACAATATTTTCCTGAGCAGCAGCTGCAAGAGGATCACTTAAAATTGCATAAAGCATTAATCTGAACTTTTAGACAAGTTTGGTACCGCACATTTGGACATGAGCCAAAGTGTCCCATGTAGTGAAGGGAAAGGGGGAGGAAAGAAGAGAAAGAAAAAAGAAAAGACAGTCCTGTCAGTGGTTTTAAGCTGCCACTTTTTTTTTTAAATGGAAAAATTGTTACAAATGGGTTCTTCAACATATGTTATTAATTTCATTGAACTGGATTCTTGCCAGTTAAGCATCAGTCCTGGTTTCTTTGCTTTCAGTTTTAACTAGCAAAACTCATGAGGTCATTAACGAAAATGGACACGAACTTTTTTTTCTTGCGCACAATATTTTGGAGCAACTGACTCTTCTGAAGGCTTTTATTCAGTAAAACTTTAGCTTCTTTTTTTATTTTTTTTAATAGGGAGATATTCTCCTCAGCAAAATGTGGTGTTTCTACCATAAGCAAAGCAACATGTGAAGGACTTCAAACACATTTACTGGTACTGGCAAGAGTAATAAAATCAGAACCTTTAAAAAACACTCATAAATGTGAAGTAACATTTCATAAAGCTGCATTGCTATTTACTTTGGTCAATACGTGCAAGGGACCAAAACGATACTGAAAAATAACAATGAAAGAGGTTGTGGTTTGATAAAAATATCAACATATGGAAATGTTGATTGAATGTTATTAATGTTTGATTTGGCTTGCAGAGAACTGCAAAATCCGCTTGAAGAAAGAATACCATTTCATGGATTTCTCTGTGAAGCAGCATCTCTCACATTACAAGAGCCACACTGAGCCCTTAATCCAGTGCGCACTTGCTGTAGGTGTGGGCAGGGAACACAGGCTCATTTGAAGAAAGAACTGGTTTATTTTGCAACTGGAAACTGGCATTATTCACCTCAAGCAGTGGAAACAGAGATTTGGAGCTGACTTGAAAATAGTAATCTTTGGTTGCTAAGGGTGCTGGTGCTGCTGTGCTGTTGCACCCGAAATACCTGCAATTTCCACACCCAGCCCTCTTCCTTGCCAGTACACGATGGCCAAGCTTGTTGTGAGGTCCTCTGCAACCACTTGTCCCAGGGCTCATCTCCAGGACTAAGCTGAAGGCTGTACTTTGTAACCTAGTACATGAGGGGAGAAAAAACTCTCTTGAAGTTTGCCCCACTCTGCCTACTGCTTCCCATTTGCCACGTACATGTAGCAGATGTTGTTGGATGGTGAGTGCTGGAAAGGAATTGGCAGAGGAAAGGAGAAAGTAAGTTTCTCTGGGTTATTAGTATATATGACAAAATAAGTACTAAATAAATAAATTAATAACTACATCTTCCCATTCAGCAGAGCTACCAATATGCAGAAATAAAAAGACTGGAGAAAGGCATGCTCTTATTACTTCTATCCTTGTCCTTAATTCCCCTCCTTCTCTCCTGTTGTTTAGTACACGCTCCTATTACATCATGTCTAAAATTAGATTGCAGGATCAGGCTTTCTTGTGAAATATTTAGCACTACTTCCTTTAGTTGAGACCAGGAATTCTACAGGAAAGGCCTTTTTTTCACTACTTTTTATTTCTTAGCTTGATCCTGCTGCTGCCAAATGAGCAAATGTCTTTTCCTTGGCTTCAAAGAATCTTGGGCTGGGCCATGCAGCCAGAGACCACAACATGGCATACTTGTTAGATAAAGGGAAACGTGTGTGTATATAAATAGCTGATCTGCCTGTTGGAGAAGATGAAATCATGATCAGAGATTTCTTTTCTAATTAAAAAATTATGATTCAAATGGAACCAAAGCCCTTCTCCTATGACTGAGCAGCTCTGCAAATTATACTAGAATGAGATACAAGGATACATCTTCCTACTCTAAAGATGCAGAGGCCATAGCAGATAGATAAGGATGTGCAGATGTAATCCAATATCCAAGGCTCGGTTACACACAGCTGTGCAAGCATACACACAAATGTATGCAAAGTTTCCAAGGAAGTTGCTGGCAGTATAGACTTAAAAAATAGAGTTTAGCCAGATAAAGGCTGCAGATCATGACCTTAACTGTTTGTCTCTTCCAACAAACTGTTTTTCACAGCTTCCTTGTAATTACATTGAGATGTTTTATTCCGTTCAGGAGTGAGAAATTAAAACTGCTACTTCAGGGGTTTATGCAACTTCTGCTCAAATCCGTGTTTTACTCAGTGAGTATTCTGTCCCATAAATTAAGTACCTGTGCCCCATACATATTTTTAAATGTAAATTCTCTCCTCTGCTCAGATGATTTGTGAGAACAGGTACTATAAAGGGTAACGGGGCATTTTTAATAAATCTGTATCTTTGCATGGTCTGTTCAGTTCCCAGTTGCTTTTCTTTCACTGTCAGGAATATTAACAGTCCTGAAGGTCCCCCCAAAAGTGTCAGGGTTCTAATCCCCTCAGTTAATCATGACAAGGACAGGCCATGTAACTGCTAAATCTAAACCTAAAAAAAGGTGGTGCTCTTTTCATTTAGTTTTGATTGTCTCAAAATGCATCCAAGGGAAGACAGATATTTAGGTATGGTCCAAATTTATGTTCATTGGTCAAGATTTACCTGATGTAACTTTTAACATATAAAAGTTGGCTGGCTGAGGCTGTGCCTACATCAGCATTTTTGCTGCAGACAGCAGCATGGTTTTGAAGTGAATCCTGTGATCATTATCCCTTAATGCACATTGGTCTGGTTTGCAAAGCAGTTTCAGGGGTTTGAAGCCGGATTCCTCTAGAGGAAAATGAGGCCAGAAGCTCTACTTTCAAGATCAAAATGCTTTCCAACCCCTAGTGAGGACATAAAGGTGCTAACCCCAGATCGGTCCTTTGGATAACTTCGAACCACAAGCATGAGCTCAAGCAACCCCCTTGAGCTGCGTGCAGTACTGATGTTGGGGGCTGAGCACCAGAACTGCTTTGGTCTCCTGGTCTCTCCTCTTTCAAGAGAATATTCAGATATAGTTGCTAATGCTGACATAGCCCAGGCCTCAGCTGGCCGTATCAAGCCTTCTTTATGGGCAGTGGAAGTAAAGACAGTCAGTCCCTGCCCCACATGTACAATTCTATATACACACAGTAGTAGGTGAGGAACTAGCTCCAGCTCATGTGATGCACGGAAGGAATGATGCTACAGCCCTATGTGACAGGAGACGACATGACCCTCAGGAGAACGTGTGCTCAGGTTCTCATCCTGGGATCCCATGCACAACTGTGAAAGAAGCTTGGGGCAAGACTTTCAGTACTGAATGTAGCTGGGAACAAGAAAGGAGTTCCCAGTTTCCAGTACTGTAAAGGATCTGCCCATTTCTGATGTCTCCTGCTAATTTGACACTTGCAAGCCTCAGAGGAAGTATTGCACCAAGTTTGTTACAGCTCTTTACTTTTGACTCAAAAAAAGAAAAAAAAATCCTTCAAAAAACCAAATGTTTTATTGAATTAAGGACATATAGAACATATCCACACCAATAGAACCTTTTTCATAGAAGCTATATAGAACCTACTCTATACAAGTATCTCCACAACATACAGAATAAAATTCCTCTTTTCCCTTTAAAGTTAACTGCCATGTATCAAATTGAGAGGTAGTTTTATTGTTCTGTTTATCCTATGATTAGTTATATTCTTTTTGAGAACTTCTACACTATCCGTTCTCTGGAACTTTAAGAACTCACCGTGGCAGTTGTCAAATATGTAAATGTTGCAGCAATTACACTTTCATTGTCCATGAAAAATGGACTTGTAAAATTTAAATGGATGCAGTTCATTAGTGCTGAAAGTAACTTTTTCAATATAGGAAAAGATTTTTTTGTTATTCCTTACTGTAGTAGAGGTTAATACGCAATCAAAATATTGAAGTTTAATAGAAAATTTATGATGTATTTGATTATTTTATCAAAACATTCCTTTTCTGATCACAGAAGAAGACTGAAGGCAACCAGATACACACCAATGATTTTGTCATATATCAAAGATTTATTAGATAATATATTTCACAAAGAAAATCTATTTGTCACATATGCTTGACTAATCTACTAAACAGGCATGACTTCAAAGGATACATAGGTGCAATAACACGTCCACACAGAAGAAGTGGCAGGACTGGGATGTAACACTTTCCAATTTAAAAACGTGGCATAAACATATGCTACAAAAAGGAATAATAGTTACATACATGTCAAAAGGCAAAGTCAAATGAATTTTTATTCTAGCTATGCAAAGCTCCATACTGGTTCTGGCTATAAATTTTTTAATAGGTATGCTACTTTGTCAAGATCAAAAGTTTCTGAGGAATGTGCTGATTTTAAAAACATTTTGTTTTCAAAGTGAATGACAAGATACATGTGCTTTTGAGTTTTGCCACAAAAATACATCTTTGATTTTACATTTTACATATTGAATATAAAGTTTAATATTGTGGTGGTTTGAAACTCCCAAGAATCTAATTTTTAAGTTCAAGCCCCCCTCCCACAGTTTGCCCCTGTGAGAGGGTTTAGTGATGGTATGGACTTGATATCTTTTTCACCTCATGTGGAGAGTTTTCAGACAAAACACAACCATTCATTATTGGGGGAAGAGGAAAATATTTACAAAGGTTTATTTACACCCACATATATATTTACATTGAATTAAATTTCTCCTTTTCTTCAATAAAAGTCCAAGAAGAAAAGAGAAAAGTCTTTCTGTCACTTCTCAGGTCACAGTTCCTTCATTTCAGTTTTTTGTGGCAGTGGTTAGTGTCCTTCATTTTCCTGAGGCATCAGATTTAAGTATGGCGGCCAGGATTTTGGTTCTTACTTTGTGGAAATTCCAACCCCGAGCCCGAGCCTTCGGGGGATTTCCTTGTAGATCTTCACTCCTCTTGGGTTAGAACACTGAAGGCAGCTTTCAGTTCAGTCTTACCAAAGCTCTTTTGCTCTGTCTCAGCTCACCAGCACGATAGAAGCAGCAGCAGCTGCAGCAGAGGGCATGGCCACCTCCTCCGCATTCCGTCCTGGCTCAGCTCTAAGGACATCTCCGGGTTTTTTTAGCTCCTTTTCTCCCTCTCTCTAGCTGCTGTTGCATTTCAGGACTCCCTAAGGGTTTGGAAGTCCACCCCTCCTCTTCAGAAAGTCTCTGGTTTTTGGGAAAGTAATACAGTCTTACCCCAAACCAGCTGTGTTGAGTTTTCCTCTGTTTTGTGGGAAGCTCTCCCTCCTGCAGGAACACCTCTGCGTCTTTCAGCCGGCTTCACGTTATCTCACGGCTACTGGCTATCTTTTGGCTTTTATCCACCGTTGTCTCTGTTCAGGACTGCTCCGCTGCAGCTTTCAATGTCTTCTGCTGCTGCTGACAGTAAGGAAACTCTTCCAGCTCTTGATTACGGGACCCGGTCCAGCTTTGATGCTATACCAGGTCTCCCGTAGCCTCAGCTGGGGGCTGGGGGCCCGTGGCCCCCAGAGGGGCTCACTGGCCCTTCTTTCCTCCTGGCTCAGATCATGGCTACCTACCTTCTAAACTATCTTCACCACCTTCTCTTTTATTTCTGTGGGTATGTAACTTCCGTAGGGTGCATGTGGACTTTTTGTTGGTCTAGTATTATCAGTGGGGCAAACCAATACTACCTCAGAGAAAAGGTTTTTCAAATCACCACAAATATCTGAAATGAAAGGAATTGGATCCAAAGAAATGTCAAGTTTTCATGGCAGTGAATGGGTGAAGAGTCAGCTAGCTAGTTTCAAATTTCCATGATGCTCAGCCTTGCTAGAAGTCTTCATATTTCTCCTGCTCCTGCAGACATCCCTGTTTTTTTAGGTCTCCTGGAAAACTGTCATTGGCATAGCATGCTGTAAATGGCAGGCTCATTTTCAATGCTGAAGGCCTGATCCCTGTCCTTCGCGAAAATACTGTGACTCATCTTGCCAGGATTTGAAAACACAGTTTTTGGATGGGAGCTTGATCAGATTAAAGCATTAATGTGCCTATCTGCCCTAGCTACTGTGCTTGAAGTCTTAGGGCATCAGCTTAGTTTACTAGGCCCAGCATCTCACTGCTTGTTTATAGCAGGGTATTGTCCTGTACAGTTCTCCTTATCTACAATTTAATGGGTGTTTACTGTTTGTGGCAAGCAAAAAAATAAAACACCTTCTTAGAATTAGAAAAGTGAAATGTAATACATATAAACCAATCAAGGAAGTCCTACAATATGGCAGTGATTAACCACAGCAGCAGCAAAACAAAAGTGTTTGTATGCATTGGAATACAAAAAACCCCAATTAACAAACACTTTCAACAATCTTTTTCACAGGTTAGTAACCAAAAATTCTAAATATACCATGTGATAGATAGAACTGATCATCAACAACCAAGCAGATATCATTTACATGAACTCTGAAGTGATTTTACATTGACTGTGCAGCGTATGGGTGCATTCCTGAGGCTCTTCGGCAGAACAGCACCACTGGCTTTTCCTGGAATGCTGTGGTTTTGCAGTCCAGATGTATGTGCTGGTGATGATTTGGGTGTGGTTTGGTTTTGTCTGTTTTTAAATGAGTGGGGTTAATGGAAAGCAAAATAAATATCGTAACTTTGCATGTAAAAACATGGGTGCGATATTTTAAATTAGAGTAAGATCATTAAAATAAGAACAACTTTCCTATGTCCATTTCTTTTAAATTACTATCTGAGTATTTTCTATCTGAAAATGTAATAAAGCAGTTTACCTTACAGTGAACTAATCAGTCTTTCTTCAATATTTTGATTTCAAGGCACTTAACTTCTGAGCCATTAAAATTGCAAAATGTATGGGACTGTCCAGGCTGCCAGTTGTACATGTTATCAAGTAGCACAGGGTCATTGTTCAAAGGACTTTTGCATAGAAAATAATATCTTTCCTATGGGATGATAGATTAGGTAAATTACTTACTCTTTTTTTATTTTTTTAGTTTAAATGACCAAAATATTTGTGTGCAGTGCTGGTATGTTCAAACCAAAAATGGCAAATGAACAGTCTTCAATAGTAACCACGGTCTTGGAGAACACACATTGGTTTCACGAAGTTTCAGATGTACAACAAAGGAATAAATAAAACTGGATATAGAAATACACACACACCCCAACATACATACATATAGATATAAGTTCCTACAGAGGGAACGTATAGAACTGTAAATCATCCAGAGAAGAACAAAGAAAGTATGATGGCAAATGTTTTTGATGGCAAGTGGTTTTCACATCTTCCCACTCTTGCCAACATTTTGCTGCTTTTAAGGTGTAGGTCTTAGTTTTTCTTTGATGCTTATGTCACTAGGCTCCCACTCAGGAGAATGTCTGCATTGAGTATCTTTACGAATGAGTGACAAAGACGCTAATTAGTAAGTTTTGTTGCAATATGAACATGCAGAGGATCAGATACAGTCAAGAAGTTTTGTACCAAATTTTAAAAAATGCAATTCCCATCAATCTGATTAAGTTATTCCACAAAATGGGCAGCCTACTCGCTTTCTGACAATACAATTTGGTGCTCACAAAAAGCTTTTACAGTTGGTTTCTGAAAGCTGGAGTAATGACTGTAAACAAGTTTCCCTCCTTTTGGGACTTCACCGCTCTCATGCAGCTGTTGTTTTAGCCTCCTGTACAAATAGGTTTGAAAAATAGTCACTTCCTTACATATAACTGTTCAAGGCATCTGGAATGACAGGGTGGGCACATTACAGTAAATGGTGTTTATAAAGAAATGTTCTGAAAACAAAGAAAGCCACATAGGAAAACACTGACAAAAACATACAAAACCATATAAAAATGTGGCTTATCTATTTTGACTATTTGTTTTCTTTATGTTTTTGGGTGCTTTCAGAGAATGCATGTGCCTCTCACTTCCAGGCATACAGTATGTAATTTCAGGATTCTCCAAATGGAAAGAGTAGTCTGTGCATATAATTAGATATGGAATACTTTTAACAGCTGGAGGGATTTCACACTTACAGTCTAATTTACAAAACTTTAGGCTTGGCACTGTTTCAACGCTAGCACTGGAAGTAATAGTTTCCCTGGCACTTTTTTGACTCCTGAAATTATTTATGTTTCTATATATATCATTTTTAAATCACATACACAAAAAGAATACTTCTACCTGGTTAGTGGTAAATGATATACTTTGGATTTGTCAGAAAGAAGTCAGAAAAAAAGAAATCCCACACAAGGCCCATAGTCAAAAATTACAGCTAATTTCTCTCCTGGTTTATTAAAGGTCTTGTGGAAGCTTTCTGTGCAACTGAAAGTGTTTCAAACATTTTTTCTGATGCTATAATGGAGGCAATTTGTATGAGATTTACAAAGAAAAAATATTATCAAGTAGCCAGCACATCAAACAAAGTAACTAGGAAAGCAGATTTATCAAGTAGGTGAACCAGATACCATTTCTGAGGTGAAATCTAATAGAAATGAGAATAATAATAACACAAGGAACAGATGATTATACCTATCATTTTCATGTCCTTTACTGACCTTGTTTTAACAGCAGAATAAAGACTCTACAGGACCTGAATTATCTTCTAAACTGCAATCCCAGCTGTTCCTGTTCTTACAGTTCCTGTGCGTGACTTCCTTTCACTTTTGAGGCTCCAGAAACCAAAAATGTCAAGTAGTAGTGTTCCTCCCAAAGAGAGAGCTCTCACTGAAACAGTATCTTCCTGAATTGGGGTAATGATTGTGTAGCATTCCACAATGATGTCTGTATTAGAAAAACAAAAAGTATGTTTAGCTTTTGATAGTCTGTAGATCACTAGTACTGATTAAGAAAAATTAAAGGAAGCCAGTTATTTTGTGATGATATCCAAAACAGTGGGTTTTGAAGCATGTGCCATTCCTGGAAAGATATACCATGTAAGGTCCTGACAGTGATGCGTACTTATGTTTTGCATTACATAGATAAATAGGTCCAAAAGTGTTTTTACACAGACATAGAAATATATGGTCTGTTTGAAGCCAGTGACAGGGGAAAATGTTCGCATCCTTCTCCTAAGATTTGCAGAATAGGTACATGGCTGCAGACTTCTAGGTTACAGACCTAGTCTCCTCTTGAAGGCTGTCAAATAGGTACTTGAAAGGAGGAACTTCTTGTGTTGTACAATCTCCTACAGGTATACAGTTGTGCGCTCAATATCTGTCTTGTGGAATTAAGTGACTCAAAACGTATTAATGCATTGACTCTGATTTTTTTTCTTTTTTCTTCATTTTTCACCTGCCTTACACCTCTGGTAACTCACACACTGCTTGCTACTTGGAGAAAGAGGACCTCACTTGCTCTATCTATTAAGGCCTACCTTGAAGCCTGTGGGATTCAGGCCTTTACCAAACATGCCCATAAAAGGCATGGACTTGGTGACTCACCTACTGCAAGGAAGCAGCATTGCTCGTCATTTAATGTCACACACCAAGTAATCATCCTATAGTGAAACCTCTGGCTTCACCAAGCCTAGGTGGGCTTTGCATTGTCAATGAGGTGCTGAGAGGACTGAGATGCCTTCAGCATGCCCCAGGATGCCCATTGCCCAGACTTTGTTTATCCTTTCAGAGAATGCTCTCCTTAAATGTTCAGCCATGATGAAGTTTCATTAACCTATTGTATTATGAATAAAATCAATTTTTCATCTAAAGGCACAAGCTCTTCTGCTCTGGAAACAACCTTTTCATCTCTCTGGAAACAACTTTCAAATTTTGCAAAACCGAATGCCATAATGAAAAAAAAACCAAACCTAAACTACCTAATACTCTCCTTTGTGCTGCCAAAACATCTACCTCTATCATTAATCATTATGAGGGTTTACCCTAAATTCCAGTTAGTTACAGCAACAAACAGGGGTTGTAAGCATTAAATAATACCTCAACTAGACAGAAAGCAAGACATAAGGACAAATTCCTCAAAGACCTATATGTTTATTATGTTGCATATATGTTAAGAGCTCCATCTGCCCTGCCCATCTAAGAGAAGGTCACTCTAAACAAACCTACGTCCTGAGACCCTCACTGCCACTGTCCAAGCTTGCTCGGCCCCGGCAGATGAACCTCAGGATTAAAGGGTGGGCTCAGTTCAGCGCACACTGTGTCTCACCTAAAAAAAAAAAAAAAAAAAAAAATCCACTGCACAGGCTCGAAGGGTTAATGACCTTTCCCAAATCTTCGTTCACGAAGACTGGCCATACACATACATACATACATGTTAAGAATTGCATCTTAACACTGTGGCAAGTTTCAAAAATAAAAACCAATTTGAGCAGTTTGAAAAGAGTTGCTTTGAATACATAGTGATAGCAGAACAGTTTTATTGCTAGGGAACAGCTAATACCAAAAAAAAAAAAATCCATAAAAGGTTATTTGAGTAAAATAGATTCAGGAATGAGAATTTCAGCTGCTCATACCCAGTTCTGCAAAAATTAAAAAAAAGACATTAATGAAGGCATATGGTTATGACTCCATGGTTATCACATTTGGATTATTGAAAAGTTCATGCATCTGATCCAAAGTCCTATAAGTCCACCAGTCTTTCCTCAGCCTCTAGACCACATGTGTAAAACCGAACACACAGATAAATCTTTACCACTTTGGGTTGTAAATAGCTATACTTCTGATCTACTCTGTATCTTACAGCTTTAATCTTTCTGTGGGTCTTTCCAGACATCATCTTAAAAAGACTCTTCTATCAACTCCAACAAGATTGAAAAGCAACCTCCAAGGGCTATAATCCTGCTATGCCACCTTGAAGTTGGGGGATCCCCTCACCTGCATCCCCCCTGGCATCTGCCAGCTCCAGGTACCTACCCTGACCATGCCCCTGTGTACTTGGCATGGAAAATCAGGCCAACCTTGCTCAGTTTTCCCACTGCCCAGCACGGACAACCTCATAAACCTGACTCCTCCCTTTCTGTTTTTATTTTAGCACCTGTGAGGTGGGAGATGAAATACAAGATATTCATGTGCCAAATGAATGATGTCAGCTGGCAATTGTCTCCACTAAGGAGGCAACATCAGGAGCTGGTGAGATCAAATGCCAGGAGGAAGTATGTTTCTAATATTAATAAACACCTGTTTGGTATTACTGTACCTGCTGGACTTCTCCCAACAAGATAATTAGTCACCTAAACCTGGCAAAACAATCTCCTAAGCCCTATCACTGTACTCATTACAAGGTTAGTCTGAACCTGTTCCAAAACCTGTGCTAGAGACCCTGCAAACTCCAGACATGGGCTTTTGTGTCCAGGAAAGCTGGCAGATTCTGTTTCTTCCTGCGAGCTGGATTCAGCGGGAAGCCCACCACTGGGAGTGAGGCTACTGGGGCACAGCTGCCACTCTACTGGCCACAGCATCTGGGAGGCTGGGGTGTGAGGCCAGGGAGGTGCCTGGCACCAGGCACTGGAAGGGTTCATCCTCCCCTTTGCGTGCATCACGGTCTGAGCTGGCTGGTGTGCTAAAACACTGGAAGTATCATGGACACACCCAATTCCTTGGGGAAACTCTGTGGGATTACTTTAAACACATTATTTTTGCAGGGTCAGGGCCTGACTTGGCCCCCTAGTCTGCTTGGTCTAAAGAGGTCACTGTCTTGACCTGTCTATAGCTGCTATGCTAACTCAGAGCTGCCAAAACCTGCTGCCCTCATGCTTTTATCTCACTGTGTGGACAAGCCCCGATTTGGTTACATAAATAATACTGGCCCATTGGAAGCAATCCAGCCATTAAACCTCTTGATTCAGAGTTTAAGCCGAAGATCAGAATAAGACCTAATGACCATGGAATAGAGATTTTCCCACATCTGCCAACCGTGGTACAAGGACATCTGCCGAGCACCTGGTAGGGGCCATGGTCACACCCAACCCACAGATCCAGTACCACAATTTCTATGATCCCTTCTCTTCCTCAAGTGAGACCATCAGATAGGTGTTTCAAGGACAGATTGGCACCTAATTGGACAGCATGCATGGCAGCCCCAGCTGAAGACAATAAGTTAGCAAAAGTAAGTGTGCCTGGCTCCCATAGCCCAGACGCAGGACAGGGGCTGCCAGAGGTGAAAAGCCTTGGTCCCAGCTGTGCTGCAAAACTATGCATGCCTGGGCTAGGGTGTCTGCATAGAGCATAAACAGCCTATTGCATTTGCCTGATAGGCACTAATTTTCTCTGAGAAATGGCACGAATAAGCATACGTAGGAGCTGAAATTAGCAAAGAATGTAGGTTAAGATCCAAGGGGAAAACTTCTATTTGTTTCACCAGATCTCAGACATTTTCTATTATCTCCATACTGCCTGTCCCTCTCAAACGAATGCTCTGTTAGGCATTCTTCCTTCAACTGCACATAGGAATAGTACAGTAGACTCATGGCAGAATATTTATTAACACAGAATCAGTGTCCTTCATTTCCTCATGCACATTGAGCAATCTTCTGGGCTTCTTTCTGCAGGTTTAAGGCCACAAAAATGAGCTCCCCTTCATCTGCCATATAGTAGGCTGCAGCTATTGTAATAAAATAGCTGCAATCTTCAGCAGCTGCAATCTTCAGCAACTGCAACAGAACATTGTCTTGAGATCAATTTCCTTTTACAATAAAGTCTTGACTTCACCTCAGCATTTATGAAGTGGTGGGAGGCTGTTATCCAATGGAATTATCTCTTTCATATACTATAACATAAAAATATGGCCTTCTATACGCAGTATTATAAACATATTTGTCTGACTGACTGACTTTAACCACCCAAGAAGAGTAATAAGTTCAGTAATCCTCTGGAAATGTGTAGCCTGGAGTGTGTTATTTCAGCTAGTATGCAGTGCACTCTCCAAAAGCAAATCACAAAAACAATTAGATTTATGCATTTACAGTCCTTGATTGATACAGCCTTGGCATAAATCACAGAGTTAGAAAAATACACTGCTGGATTAGCAAACTACATTGTAGTAGTGTGGCTTGCAATGTCATTTTGCTGAGATATTTATTATATCAACGCAATCAATAACAGTCTTAAGAAAGCTATTCTTGTTACAGGGTGGTATCAGTAGACTGTGCATCTAAATTTTTAGTGTGTAGAAAACAAATGCACCCAGGTTATAACTTGGAAAGATATCTCGGGACAGATTCTTGGACTGGTGTCTGAGATTGGCCAGCCCAGGGACCTCTAAAATTTCACTTGAAGAAAAAACTGTTACCAGTGTGCCATAGGTATAGTCTGGTGCCAGTAATGGAGGGATAGAGAAAAATATCTCCTTCAAGTACATAGCTTCACAGAAATGGTGTAAGATACAGAGGCTGGTGAAAGTCCTAGCAGACTCATGTATGTAACCAGACTCATTTGAAGTTTGGCCATGGTACACATCACTACCTGGCCAAATTGGCATCTGGGACATTGTTCATCAGGAAGCATTTCTGCATAGCATTATGTTAGTTCTTCACACTGCAGCTCCCATTGCCTACACTACACTATCTTTATTGTATACCTCCATCTCTACAGAAGTGAGCAGTCATCAAGAGTGCAGACTGAAGACCTTTCTGGACCCACAATTCAATATAATGATGGCAAACTGGAGGGGGTAAATTTTCACTAAGGCCATCATACACAGAGAGCAAACATTAACAAAGATACTGACTGATGGAGCTGATATCATCCAGAATAATAGTACTACTCTTATTATAATTTATGGCAACCCAAGCAGCAGTGCATTGTATTAGCCATCTTAAGGTATTAAGAAGATAGCAGGAAGGAGGGTAGCAGATGAACTGATTTCAGCGTGTTTGGTAATTACATGAAAACCTTCTAATACTCAAGTTGATAGAAGAAATCAGAGAGCTTATCCTGACCAAGTCACCAAGTGTCCAGTAGTCAGAAGTCTAGTGAATCAGGGGGCTGCTACTTTCAATTTTGTCTGTTTAAATAAAAGTTTTATAGAAGGAATAAAGTAATTGCTGGAAGAAATGATCAAAATAAAAATCTCAAGTGGATATTTGGAAGTTGGTTAGTTACCTGGGTGAATAAGCAGGATATGATGCAAATCCATCTGAAGCCACATCATCTAGTTTAAACATGGCCTTTAAAACTGTCCAGGTTGTTTGCAGTTCCCAACAAACACCTCCTGTATTTAAGATCAGTCATGGCTTTTGACTCCTGGTTTTGAGAGCAAATAAATAGTTGTCTGCTTTGAGGGTGAGTTAGACAGAGACTATGTGAGATAAGAGATTGGCCATGTTTCCACTTTTGTGGACTTCCACCAAAGAAAGAGAGGTTATCACTACTAATACAGCATGGGACTTCGAGATGGTCTGTTAGCTGAAGCAGAAGAAATTATAATGCAAACTCAAAATGCTAAAGGGAGGTAACTAGCATGGCCTGACTCTGACAGTGCGTGAGCAGGAGTTCTGCTGGAGATGGCCATTTCAAGCCTATGCTAACCTGTTCTTTCCTCACAATTTATGCTTCAGCAGCAGGAAATGAACATTTAAAATTTGAGTTATACAATGAGCTTTCCTCCCTACCTTTTGCTTCTGTCAGAGTATAGAATCTCAAGGAATGGGAAGGATTTTATCAGTAATGTTTATTACTGAGTCAAATCTCTTGGTATTTGTATACTTCGAGGCCAGCCCCATAGCCAGTAGAAATCAACATAGTTCCCTCAGAGTTGCATTGCTTTGTTCTGCTGCTGATCCAGTTCAACAAGAACAGGAGAAGAATACAAATAGAGACTCCTGATTGCCAGGAATATAAGGAAATTAGAGTAAAAAAGTCCAGGAAAATAGAAGGTGTTGTTTATGAAGTTTATGTATTTTTTCAGTACTTGCTTGCTACAGCAGAAGCCCTGCAGGTTGCATTTGAGAAGTTGAGAAGCTGCAGCATGGGATCAGTTAATCTAATTCTGTATTTCAGGGAGTAGTTCATCAACGGGTTTATTAGAAAACAGGCTGACAACTATTTTATATTTCAATCATTCCACTGAATCTGCCTAGAATAGAAAAACTGCAGCCTTCTCTGCTACTTTTAATCCCTGGTTAGGAAGCTGATGACTGCAACATGTCAGTGTAATAAAAAGTGAGCACTTGGTTCTTGCTAAAGAAGATATCCTTAATAGGATTTGATAGTCTGAACACTTTTGTCTCTGGACAACTTTATTATGTGAAAATGATCTGCCCTGTAATAGGTATGGGCAGCTGCGCATGCAGAAGATGCTCTGGATGGTGTCTGAACACCACTGATGGAGACGCTCTTTCTTCATCCTCCACACACAGATGTGCCTGAGGCTGTTTTAAGACAGCAATTCAGATCAAGATGAAATACAGCTATTTCTCATAATATAACATAGTCAGAAAGATCCTCCAAAATAGTTTTAAATCTCCCTTTTTTTATAGAGTCTTGGCCTGTCTGCTTTAGCCAGGTTCCATTTACAGAGCATTTTTGTCTTAATGACAGTCTCCAGAGTAACTTCAGCTGTCTCAGCAGTATTATCTCAAGAATTGTGAAGGAACTTCCAAATTTTGTGGAGACTTAGGCTATGAGTCCCTCAGAAACATGGGCTCTGGCAGTTTTCCAAAGAGCTACAAACATATCACATATCTGGCTGCACAATCAGTGATTTCCATGTCTCAGACTGGGTATGGAGGTCTGGATCTCATGATAAGGGGCATGATAGCCCCTGAATTTTCTCTGTATAGGGCAACAGTGGCCTGGCTGGGGTGTTTAGCATTCAACGGACCCAAAGGTGTGTGTGCAAGGGTGTTGTGCAGGTTGTAATCCCTGAGACACTCTTCAAAGCCTTTGCCCAAGAATTGTGCTAGAATTAAATCTTGTGTGCACATGCTGCTACAAAGTCCTACGTTGTCTGCTGCTACAATACTGAAATGTTTTCTCTGGACCTTTGATGGGAGATATTTCCCATTTTACTCATCACCTTTGAGCCAACCTGAGGGCTGTGGTCAGATGTGCCTTAGACCAGGTTGGTACAGTTTACTTGGTTCTTTCAAAACTTGAAGAGATACTATTATTGTACACTCACAACAGGCGTCTCTACAAATAACTTGCTATGTCTATGAAATAATGAGTTCCCACTTACTTGCCTATGAAAAGGAAAGATTGCAGAAGATAATACACTGCAATCACTTCTCAGGATTTGACTACCAAGTGCCAATACTTGACTACAGAGTGGGGGAAGAAAAAGTAAATAAATTAAACAATTGATCTTGAGGACATAAACTTTCATTGAGGGGCATTGCAGTGACCAGATGTAGGCACTTCACTGCTAGAGGAAGAATAAATTTCAGATAGGCTTTTATTACACTTGAGACAAATGACTTTGCTTTCTCTGTTTAACACAAATGCGCAAAGCTCGCCTTTGAACCTCAATGCTACCACTCTGTTGGCAGCAATATTAAAGAGGTCCCCTTGTTTTGTTGGATATTAATACCAGGCTGCACTCTGAAATGTGATTTTAAAAATAGAAAGAAAGTTAATTGTTGCTGAGAAATTTTAATTGAGGTTGATTAAAGGAAGCAACAAAATATATTGACTACTAAACTTCACTTCTTGTTTTAAGTGTGACCTGTAATGGACTCCTCAAAATCATTACGTGGTCCCTTTAAGCATTCCAGGTTTTTCATTTGAAATTCATTAAATGTTTGTGTGTCTGATTTTTGGGGGGGCTTTCTGAAAAGTTTTATAGTCACAGCTGCACTAGTTATGGATAGGTTTATAGTGCCTTGCCCATCAACTGGCCCACATGTCCAGTCCAGTTTGTTTGATACCCTACCTTTCACAAGCATTCAGCAGTTCTGGAGGTGTTCTTATAAAGCTGCCAGTAAACGTACCAGCTGGACTCATTTATGTACACGAGCAGCCTCATTCCGGCTGCCTTACAAAGAGCTAGTGGTAGTAAATCTGTGGTCAGTCCATATATGTACTTTAACATATTTTTTTACACTTCTGAAAAGAAAATAATAAAGTATTGCTAAGATTTCTAGTAAGTTATATGTGGTCTTCAGAAGAAGTTGAATACTTCATGGTGAAAAAACAACCTTCTGAGAGTCCCTTTTTATTTGCAGTAAATTCTTTATGTTGTGCAATTAAAGCTGTTAGAAAAGTCTGCTCTCTTAGAAGCACACTGATGGATGGCATTTTTGTAGAAATTCATGTGAACAAATTGCTTATTATTTCCTTTTGTGACTGTTGCAGGTGCAACATGAATAAAGGACTTCTTGAAGGCTGCAAACACCTTTTTGCATTGCCCAGGGAGGTTTCGTGGTAAACAGGGCTGGTTTAAAAGTTTCAGATGAATGGCAGAATGAGAAGGTGCAGACAAGTCACCATGCAACTGAAATGTAAATAAAAGATTGCACAAGTGAAAGAAAGAAGAAGAAAAAAAATAATAAGAAAAAATATTTTTTTCATCATCTCCAGATTTACTTTGAGATACATCCTCAGCATAATGAGAGAGGATGTCAAGAAAAGGAATCATTTCTCCCTGACCACACTTCCCGACCTGCCAGCATCATGTTACTCAGAAAATACTCTTTCCTCTCTTTTCGCATCCTTTTTCTAGATCTGCTTATAGCTATCTCGTGCTATGTGTGAATGTGTCAGTGCTGACATCAGTTACTGCAAGGTTTTATTAATGTTTACCAGTAGAGATTCCAGTCAATCCTCTCTGAGAGGCTTCCAGACATGAGGGAGTTTGCCTCAGCACTTCTAGTAAGAGCAAGGTCCCCATGATTTCTATTTCTTTAGGTTAATCAGAACTTTTAGCCAGCCACGTGTGTTATTGCTGCAATTCACTGAGATTTTTTACCAAAGTTAGTTTTCAGAATAATTCTCTGATAGCATGTCTGCTGAACAAAATTTATAGCTTCAGGGCAACAGTGGACTTTCCTGCTTTGTGTTTTAGTACAAAAATGCTTTATGGCATATATGTCTTCTCTAATACCTTACAGATCAGTCTCTGTAGCTTTTCCTATGACATAAGTCAGCAGGTTCAAGCTTCAACATGGAATGCACCTGGCATCTTACCAGGATAGTTATCATGGCTGTCTTTTTCTAGTCATAGTACTGTTGCAGTAGAAAGGACACTTTTCCTCTCAGACAGTGCACGTTGTCTCTTTCCTCCCTAGCCTAGAATTTATTTTGATGGCTACCACCAACTAGAAATAAAATTGTTACAACCTCTCTTGCAGTGGTACACTGCAAAATATAAGCATTAAGTAATGAAGGTCAGAATTTCCTAAAGCAACCTAATACTCACTTTGGTTTGGGGATGTATTTTTTGCTAAAATATATTTGCTGCAAGCAGCTCTCCTGTGCTCTGGAAGCCCTTTCCAATCCTTCAAATTCCATAACAATTAACAGTTGCAGGGAATGGTCAAAATACAGTGCTGTTGACCCCTACAATCATAAGTCTTTCCTAACCCCACAGCTTGTAAGTCATGAAAATTCATGCTCTAGAAAGCCTGGAGCCAGGTTGACCTGACAGCACAGAGACAACCAGCTATGCTGCCAGCAAGGTGATCTGAGTCAGTGGCTAAGGCCAAGCCTACACTCAAGCATCTGCACTGATGTTTGTGCCTCGTGGCTAATACTATTGCCTTCTGTTCATTGCTTGCATGTCCAGAGGCAAAGTCTTTGCCCCCAAAGGAGAGCAAACTGAATTATTTTAATTTTTTAAATAACACTAGTAAATCTGTCTGAGTTCAAATTCTCATTACCTGATCCCTACAATAAAAGGTAGAAGAGGTGACAGAAGGTTGTTTTCCTGTGTCAATGTTTTATTTCTTCACAGCAAGAGAAATGACTTGGCAAGTGGTTTCATAGTATGAAGAATTCACAGCCTACACATTACAGCCAGATTGTGCCCTAACAGTACAAAAACACTTCCAACATTACTCCTCTCCTATGGTTATTCACTACAGAGAAAATCAACAGGTGGTCATTGTCTTGCTTTCTTAAACCAAGCTAGTTTCTTTTCATATTAACCTCCTTTTATTTATGTTTGTGTCAAATCAAAAAGATTTAACCTGAGATGTGGAGCTAGATGTTTCATATCTTCTTACTAGTGCCATGTTGTTTGTGGACTAGATAGATTATTGTAGAGAAATGCGATACAAACTTTATGTGTATGATATTAAGGGGATAAGGTCTACACAGAGATTGGATGCCTCTAGACTCTTGTCTACTACAGGGATTGATAGAAAAATGAAATCTCATAGTAAAGCCTTTCTAGAAAACCACATAAGCAGGAATGTCTTTATTTATGGCGCTAATATTTTAAGCATAGCATAATTCTGTCAGCCATTTAGAATAGCAAATGAGTCAGGGCCTGATGAATGACTCCTACAAGCAAAGTCTCAGGGTTTTGGGAGGAGGTGGGTGTCCTCTTTTTAAAAGAAAACCTCTTAATCTGCTTATGTCATTATCAGAAAGGTCATCAACTATGCCTAGTACTGATATCTTATTCCTAGTTTAACTGCAAACTTTAAATGTTTATGTGGTGTGCAGATTATCTGCTGAAGAGCAGCCAGGAGTGGCAGGTGAACATGGCAAGGGATGTTAGCAGTGACTAAATTTTGGAAATGGGATGGCTTCCTTAAAATTGATCAACAACATGAGTCATAGAGACATTTCAGAGAAACTCTAACTCCTACTGTTAGTCAGGGAGGCAGAAACCTCTGTAGGGTCCCAAGGCTGAATCCAGAAAACAGCAAGGTTGTGAGTATTGGAAAAAGTCAGTGGAATAAATTGTCAGTGGTTTGCACTTTTTACATTGCTGTGCTTTATCAGAGTATATGAACATACATTGTGTAGATACAGTAAAACATATTGTATTGATTCATGTGCCTCATGTTTGAGAGGACAAATGCTGAACAGCCGGACAAACTATCCTATATTTCACAGAATCACAAAATATGCTGAATTGGAATGGACCTATAAGGATCAGCAAGTCCAATTCGTAGGCCTGCACAGGACCATCTCCAAGAGTCACACCATGTCCCTGAGAGCACTGTCCAAATGCTTCTTGAACTCTGTCAGGCTTGGTGCTGTGACCACTGCCCTGGGGAGCCTGTTCCAGTGCCCAACCACCTCTTGGGTGAAAAATCTTTTTCTAATATCCAGCCTAAATCTCCCCGAGATAACTTCAGGCTATTCCCTAGGTTACTATCACTGGTGACCAGAGAGAAGAGATCAGTGCCTGCCCCTCCTCTTCCCCTTGTGAGGAAGTTGTAGACTGCAATGAGGTCTCCCTTCAGTCTCCTCTTTCCAGGCTGAGCAAGCCAAGTGACCCCAGCAGCTCCTCTTATGGCTTCCCCTCAAGGGCCCTCCCCATCTTCATTTCCCTCCTTTGGAAACTCTCCAAGAGCTTAATATCTTTCTTATATTGTGGTGCCCAAAACTGCACAGAGGACTCAAAGTGAGGCCGTGTCACTGCAGAGCAGAGCAGGACAATCACCTCCCTTGACTGGCTGGTGATGCTTTGCCTGGTGCCCCCCAGGACGTGTTTGGCCCTCCTGGCTGCCAGGGCACTGCTGACTCATATTCAACTTGCCATCAACCAGGAACCCCTGGTCCCTTTCCACAGCACTGCTTTCCATCATCTCGTTCCCCAGCCTGTACAAACATCCAGGGTTGCCCCATCCCAGGTGCAGAATCTGACACTTTCACATGTTGAACTTCACATGGTTGGTGATTGCCCAGTTCTCTAATTTGTCAAGGTCTCTCTGCAGGGCCTCCCTGCCTTTGAGGGAGTCAACAGCTCCTCCCAGTTTTGTGTCATCTGCAAACTTGCTTAGTATCCCTTCCAGTCTTGTGTCCAAGTCATTTATGAAGATGTTGAACAGCACAGGGCCTAAGATGGAGCCCTGTGGAATCCCGCTAGTGACAGGTCACCAGCCTGATGTCACCCCATTCATTATTACCCTCTATGCTTAACACTTCTTATGGGTTTTTTGGAAGTTTGGACACTGAAAAAAAGGGAAAGTTGAGGAACCTGAAAAATGCCTTAAGCATGTGCTTATGTTTTAGAAATGTTGCAAGAACACAGCAGGAAGCTGCCTGTCCAGAGGACAGGTCTTAAAAAAGAAAAACTAAAAATATTTACAAAAGCCTAATATAAATAAAATTATGCCCCTATAATCCCAATATGAATAGGATGCAAGTGGCAACTTTCTCTGAGGTAAAAATTACTTTAACTTAAATATCAGTGTAATAAAATCTATGGCTGACATTTTCCAAAGGGGACACTGGTTTGTGGTATCTTCAGAGCATTATCTTGGTACCCAAAGTTTAGCACTGCAGTCTGTGGCATCCAAAATCAGAAGCTGCATTTGAACCTTGTTCTTATTCTTCTTTCAAAAAATTCATTGCAACATAGGGGCTATTAGATTGTGGTCCTGTTCGTCATTATTACTGACTTAACATTTCTCTCTGTAGTGGATCTAAGGTTTATTAGTATGACATAAGCTGGAAAACATTTTAGCTTTTTTTCTTCTCTTGGCAAGAAAATGCTCCAATTCTGGGATGAAGAGATAACACAAATGAAACTAGACAAGAATCATTACGTTTGCTAATCTGAAGTGAGAGATTAATGTTATACTCTGGAGTAGTTCTTAAAAAATACAAGGTTTTGCTCTATTTTCAGAACAGCACCTGCAATCTGCTGAGGTGTGGAGAGAGGGAAAAGATCAACACTGATTTTCCAGTCTCTTTGATGAAATAAAGGTAACGCTGTCATGTTTTGTGGCTTAACAACTTAAAGATTTGCATGTCACTACATCTTGTGCACTGTCACTTTGTTAAAATGAGAGTACAAGAAAGCAAGAGAGGGCTCATTAATTACTTTGTATTCTTAGTAGTAAGACATGCCTTTGATTTCAACTTTTAATTTAAAAATGTAAAGCTAACTGTAAGGAAAAGGGTCCTTCTCTCCCTACTGAGCAAGGAAGCAGTGAAAACATTGAGCCAGCTCTCTGTCACATACTCATTACCACTGGGGCTAGTCAGTTACTGAGCCCAGTGGTTGGTAAACTGAGACAAGACCAAGGCCAGTCCCTGAATGCTTGCACAAGTGCTACTCTTAAGCTTTGTTGTCCAGAATATACACTGGACTTTTTTCATGCAGAGGGTTACAATTCAAAGACACTCCTGGGATGCGGCATTCTCCCCACTGCTCTGCTGTTTATGAAAGATGGGCTGTCTGGTGGTCAGCATTACAGAACACACTTTCATCTGAAGTCTTGAATTATTAGTGCCTAAATTAAGCTATGAGACAAGGAGATCATCACACAATTGTCCATCACTGGCTCTAGGTCCTGAGTTCCCCTAAACCTGGGAACAGGAACTGCAAGGACAAGACCAGAAAGGGAATGCAATACTTGTGGCTCGTCGGCCTCACCCTGAATCAGCTCTCCCAGCACAAGCACAGGTGAATGAATCTACATTTCACAAGACAAAAAACCCCCACCCAAACCTGAACAGTTCTTTGGCTTAGAACAAAGGTACAGAGGTAAGAAAGAGCAACATGTATTGCTACCAAAACTTCATCTCAGTGGGCACTTCCTGAAAATGCAGTTTTTCGATTGGCTTAAACTGATCAAAGTGTTTTGCTGCTGGAAAAGGTGTTGCTGCTATTTTGCCTGCCTCTGGCCACAGTCTCCATGCAAGTCTCTCTTCAAATTTTACCATGTGAGACTGCACTAAGATTTAACATATCTAACTCCAAGCTTGTCTTAGAAGCTTCATAAATTAGATATTTAATCAAAATTACTAATTTTAATCCTTATTCCCACAAATTACCTACTGTCTTCAATCTAACCTTCAGAAGGCTAATTTATTGAAGGTATAACTCAGATGAGACATTATCTAGTAAGAGTAAACAAAATGCACCAAGTACAGTCTAATATTCAATTCTATTCAAGGTAAATTTTTAATTCACTGTAAAGAAAATGCTCTCTGTTGTCTGGGTTCCAGCTTGAATATGTAAATTGCTATATGCTGAAAATTATACATTCAGGTCAGAAGGGACTTCTGCTAATCTGGTCTAACCTCCTTCTAAAACCAGAGCAGTCTTAGAAGCTGCACTGCTCAAGGCTGTGTCCGGCTCTGTTCTAGGTATTTCCAAGAACAGTGTCTCCACAGCCTCTGTGGGCACCTGTCCCAGTGCTTGGATACTCTCATGGTGATATTTACTCTTCCTTTCATCTAAGTGGAATATTCCTTACTGCAACTTGTGCTAGTTGCCTCTTGAACTTGCAGAGGCGCTCTACTGGGAGGAGTCTGTATCCACCTCCCATGTACTGCCCTTTAGGTAGCTTCATGCAGCATTTAGAGACCTGAGGCTTCTCCAGGCTAGACCCATTAGGGTCCTCACCATTTCCTCACATTGTGTGTCACAATCCACTAGCCACACATGTAAGTGGTCAGCCGCACTTTGTGCAAACATATGAAAAGTATCAGGTGGTTCATTGTTAGTTCTTGAATGACACTTGTCACAGAATAGCCTTGGGTGCAGGTTGAACACTGCCAGACAGAGGGTTGTGGTAATGTAAGGGAAGAGTGTGATCCAGAATTTGTTACCCCAGTTCTCTTGTCCTGTGCCAACATGATGCCTGTGCCCTTTGCTGTTGTCACCCCTTCCTACAGCACCTCACAACATCAGAACAGATTTTTGCACGTGCTCATGGAAGAAGTATTTTTGGATAAATATGTGGTGTGTTGTGGCAGTTACCAGTGTGAATTTGGGCAGAATGAGACAGAATAGGCATAGAACTGCTGGCAGGTCTAAAGTTTTGTGAACAAGCAGGAATCTCCTGGCCTCCTATCTATAACCTCATTTAACCTCATTGGAACATAAAATATTATAGAACTGGAAAATTCTGAACATCCTCGTAAACGTTTTACCTTCAACCTGTTGGTGGGTCTGATCTGATTTATTTTTAAATAAGATGAGGTTTGCCTTATGTGAGGAGCTAATATGATAACTAAGCCCATTTTCAGCACAAGGGTGCAAATATCTTTTTCATTGTTCCTTCTAAGACATCCACACTGTACAAGAGACGTTCAACATCAGTGTTTCAGGGGGTTCATTGTTAACAATCATGGCTGTGGATAAAAGACTGATTGGCAAGTGATCTGCTATCACCCACTGTTGTGTCATATCCAGTATCTTACATTAAGGAGGCTCTAGGGGAAACAATAATAATTTTGAGGGGAAAAAAAATAATGGAAGCAGAGGTTTGGCAAAAATAAATGTTTTATCAGGAAGAGCCCATGCCAAACATAACATTTTCACAGGAGCCAATCTTGGAAAAATGAATGTTTTATCAGAAGCAGAAGTTTGGAAAAAGTAACATTTTATCAGACATGGAGACTTAACAGAAAATGCCTTTTTATCAGGCATGAGGACCATGGCAAATTAAGGAGAAAAGTTTGCTGAAAGTGGATTTTACCAGGAGTTTTGCTTGAGGGAAATAGTGTTGCATGAAGGGCAGGAACTTTCCAGAAATAATGGTTTTTTAGCTGGAGGGGATGGACGCAAGTAACACTTTAACAAAAAGAAGGGAGGAGGTATGGATTTGCTGCAAGTTGTATGCTAGCAGCTTCTACCTTCCTATATGGGAAACTTTGCTCCTGGAAAAATATTACTTGCACACTGAGTACTTGCCCTAGCTAAAATGCTAGTTTTGACAAGCTGTGCTGCTGCTAAAATGTTATTTTTGGCAAGTTCACCTCTTAAAAAGATGTTTTTTAGAAAACTCTCTTCTGAGAGATGTGCAAATTGACTATAATACCCGCAGCTGAGCCAGGTACCTCTGTGAGCCAGCTTTTCATCTGTTTATTAGTTCTCCATGGCTTCCCTTCTGCTTTTTGCTTTATGGTGATGATGTTGATGCACAGCACTTTGGATCCTGAAACACTGTTCTGCTTCCAAATGTAGGCCTCCTTCATCATTTTGTTTCCCTCAGCTGCTCACTGACTCAGAGTGGTTGACTTCTCTCCAAGTGCATGTTATCCATCCTTTCCCACTGGGGTTTTCTCCCCACACCTGGAAGGCTGCTTATGCTTAGTTTATAACTCCTCTAGTCAGCTTTTTACACCACTGGGCCTGAGATGTCCCTGAATGCAATGAGGGACCCAGTGGCAAAAGCCACATGAAGAGGTCCTCACCATATCTTTCTCCGGTGGTTAAGAGGCCGATCACAAGAGACTGAACCTTTTGCAAAGTGTACCCTCACTAAAAGGGGCATGAGAAAGGAAGGAAATGACAGGTTAAGTCACTTAATACAGCTCTGTATCTCATCACATCTCAGAATCATGCTGTTTAATACATTTGTCTGCTTCCTAGAGTGGTTTTAAGCAAGTACCCAAGTCAAGAGTTTTCCATATGTATTATCTGTGGGTATCACCACTGTGAATGAACTGAGACTACATATGCATGTAGCCAGTTAAAAATTTGTTGTTTGAATAAAAAAGATGAGATGGAGAGCATCAGTTACTACAGCCAGATGGATGGGATTCTTCATGGACGTTGCCGGAATTTGCAGGACATCATCAGAATCACTCACTGTTTATTTACGATGTTACTGAGCACCAGTGGGAAGTCATAAGAAAAGCTGTCTCAATAGCTATTTTTAAGAAAGCTGGCAGGTGAGAGCTAGTTGGCCACTCTTGTCCAATCTTCCAGGTACTGTAAGACACTTTCAGCAGGAATGACGTAGCTGGGTTTTTTGAGAAGGGAGGCTCTGAAACTGACTTCAGCTTGAGCTCTTCTTTTAAAACTGTAAGAGAAACCATCCTGTAAGGAACTGGTAAATGAAAACAAGCATGTGTGATGCCATATATTAAGTGCTTCAGCTGAAAACAAGATATGGGACATGGAAAGCACAGGAAAAAAAACCACAGATATGACCAAGAGGACTGTAGTTTTCTTACTCTCACAAGGAAGAATGTCCTCCAGTGTTTCAAAATTTTCTGAGTGCACATTGACCTTGAAGCCAGGTCTCACTGAAGCATTTCCTCATCTGAGTATTTTAAGTTAATGTTGCTTCATTAGAGTGGTTGCAATTCATTGTGGCTGAAGTCACTGTGCTATGAGTGATTGATTTATTACTTGTGCTATGTTCCCCGACAGTTGAGTTACTGATGATTTGTCATTGTATCCCTTAACAAAGTATTTTGCTGTTTTATATCTTGACTCTATATGTGCGAGAGTTGGGATTGCTTTTTAATGGCAAGAGACTTGGGTAAAAATCAGCTTTTCCATGGGTAATGAAGGCTTTTAGTAGAAACCATAGATATCTGAATCCTGCCTTTTTGGTTACCAGCAGCAACTGACAGAGATATTATCTATGAATCACAGTAAGGTGGGTAACATCTCCTCTTGGTACTAAGTAGCAGAATAACTGGCGGGGGGTTGATGAGGTATTGACTGACAAGAAAGGGTTCAGGAAAACTACATTTCGGCCTCCAACTGCTGCATTTCACCTCAGGTTCAAACTAATCTCATATGCCAAAGAAATTCTTATCTGAATACATTGACTAAATTTTGTTTTCAACTTGAAACTCTAGGGAACCACTTTCATGGAAATCTATTTGTATATGGCTTTAACCAGAAGCGGTAAATGCTTTTCCAGTTCATTGGACATTTTGCCCAGGTGATGATAACTCTGATTTACAGCTGTGACATTTCTACATGTTTGACCGTGCCAAAAAGATTGGCTTGGCTCTCCCGGACACCTCATTCATGCCTGCAACTCTCAACAAAGCAGAGAGTTTGCCCAGGGGCTCACCTGCAGAGATGGGGTGTTTCCTGCTACAGTTATACAGGTAGAAGTTGCCCCTAAAGTAAATTTCCCTGCCAATTTCAGCCTCCAAGCTAGAGTATCTTTAGAGTGCACACTGTTTCCCCTCCTTTGCTCTGCTCGTAGCGGCGCTTACCCTGTGCTTCCCTTAAACAGCCAGAGAGCAACAGGTGCAGCATCAAATATTCAGGGCATCCTGGATATTTTCTGCTGTTTTTTCTCAGTTATTATAAAATACTTATTAAGAACTTTGCACTGTTGTTATTTTTTTAATTTGATTTCCAAAATATGATTTTTAATATGATGAGTGTGATCTAGCCTTGTGCATGTATTGAGAGAGGTTAGGGCTATTTGTTTCAGGTTACATAAATACTTTGCTTGAGCAGAACCAAAGCAATGTTTTGGTTTGGCTGCTGAATGGGAAAAACAAACAAACAAACAAAAACCAAACCAAACCAAACCAAACCAAATCTCTTCTAGACGTAAACCTAATCCCAATGGTCAATTAGTTTCTGTCAGAAATTGTTCACAGGGCTTTTTCCTCATGTAGAATCTTTCTGTGCATCCCCAGCTGCAGTCCTATCATAATCTCCCAGGAAAATACCGCAATAGAAAGACCCACAAGACCTTAGACCTCCCACCAGAAATGACTCTCAGCCCAATACCATGTGTTTATTATAGTAAGCTATGTCATTGACCTCAGGGGAACACGGTCTTGGCTCCTGGCTATTGAAATTACTACTGATCTCTGTCTAAATAGCTGCTGCATTTACAGCTAGGCAGAAGATTTTAAAAGCTGTAGAACAATTGGAGGGGGAACTCATAGTAACAGTTAAAGAAAAACTGCAATTTCTTTTTTTGAGAACAGCAACACATTAAAGTTCAGCCTTCCCCTCAAATCCTGTATTTCGCAAACTCTTAATATAGTAATAGCCTGCAATGCAAACATTATAGTCAGTTCTCTTCCCTTCCCTCATTCAGGCCTTTTTCATCTTCCCTAAGAAAAGCACAAGGGGCCTCTGGTGGTCTAGTGGTTAGGGTGCAGGACTCTCACCGCTGCGACCCGGGTTCGATTCCCGGCCCCCCAGGCAGATGGAGCTCGTCAGCCCTGTAAGGCAATCCATCTAAGAGAAGGTCACTCTAAACAAACCTACGTCCTGGGGACCTCACTGCCACTGTCCAAGTTTGCTTGGCCCCGGCAGATGAACCTCAGGATTAAAGGGTGGGCTCAGTTCAGCGCAAGCTGTGTCTCACCTATAAAATCCACTGCGCAGGCTCGAAGGGTTAATGACCTTTCCCAAATCTTCGCTCACGAAGACTGGCCATTATATATTTATATATATATATATTATATATAAGAAAAGCACAACACAAGTAACATTCATGCCTTGTTTTCTCTACCTACACTTCTATCTCCAAAGAAAATTTTAATGATACATTTAAACAGATTATAGAGATCTTAAAGTCTAGCCTGTAGCTTCAGAAATCTTACTTCTCCCTCTTTTGTAATTGCTACATTATTTCTGGGGGCTTGGAGTGGGGGCAGGTTGGGGTTTTTTCCATATTTGTTTGTTCGTTTGTTTTGTTGTTCTTGGGATTCAAGCAGTTTTCAGGCTTAGGATCTTACTGGACTTGACTGTTACACAGTATTTCTGTTATAACCATACCATGCTGTTTAGTAGAAAACACAGATCTGAGCAATACATATGTATAAATATGTTTTTGCTGTGGAAAACTCAGCCTATGGACTGGATGGTGTTTTCCCACAAGCCCACTGCAGGCAGCAGGGCTCAGTGCTCCCACTCCACAGTCCCACATCTCCGTCCTGAGTGGCAGTCCTGCTGCACTGTTTTTCCTCCTTCTTTGAATTTGCCTTTCTTTGGGGCTTTAAGTGAGACCATTAGTGTTATTGAACTTAGCATTTGGCAGTTTATATATGATAAAAGGGTTATTACACAGTGATCCCTGTATGTTTAGGTCAGCTGTGGCAATCAATCAATGGACACTTTGCCTTTGACAGCACATGCTTCCATAAAAAAAATTCTCTGGCAGAGCCCTGTTGGCTAGTAATGACAGAGTAACCTCTGTCAAGTAATATACTTGATAAATTTTGCATGTGCTGTTGACTGACAGAAGCTCTGGCTTCCTGTCTGACCAGCATACACAGGCCTCAAAGAGCACAGAAACCCCTTTCTTCTCTCCAAAAGGAGTGCCTAAAATCCATGTGGGTAGAGTCAGATCTGCTTCTGAGCGGGGAAAAAAACAAAGCCGCACAAGGGAGAGATGCTTTTATGTCTTTACAAAGCTAAACTTGCTCTTTCCCCTTGCCTTGCCTTTCTCTGTCATTCACAATTACCCAAGACTTGCTGGCTTTGCGTGCTTGGCCGTGCAGAACACCCGCCTGTGCTAGTGGTCCAGGCTGAAGGGGTAAGTCTCTCCAGTCTCTGTCTCTGGGATCTGGCTGCAGGGCTGCCCTTTGTTTAGTCTGGGTGGAGGCGGTAATTGTCTGCAGCTGCAGCTCCTGCTTCCTCACTTGCCTTGGATAGCTCTGAGGATGCAGCCGCAATGGCTCCACAGAGGCATCCCAGGGTTTCCTAGCATGCTGATGCTCACCAGGGTGTTGATATGATCCAGCAATGGACATCCAGCCTGAGTGGCTGGGGCTGCCCCGGCAAGCCCAGCTTGTTACTGCTGCCAACACAGGTAGCTTAGTTGTGCATGGCTGTGGCAAAGGCTCCTTTATGATACAGACCCCCATCGACATCTGTCATACTGTTGGGTAAAAACGTCTGCTAGGCTCTTACCTTGCAATGCCCTGATCATGTGAAAATAAGCACAAGGAGATTTCTAGCTAGCCTACTTCACTCTTGTCTTCTCACCGTCATGAGGGCTTTAATCCTTCCTGTCATCTGTACTTCAATACCAGTTTGCATTTCACCATGGATGCTGATGACTGCTTTTAGTGGGTTATGAAAATTAAATCTCCACGTGAGCAAGCAGAGCTCAATGAAGGAGGCTCAAACCCATTTACTACCTCACTAATCACGTGTATCTGTTTGTTTTGGAGAAGATGGGTTTTCATCATTTGCTTCCATGGGGGCACAATCTGATTACAGGGGATTAAGCCTGAAAACCATCTGAACTTTAAATGCACCCATACATAAAGACCATCAAGGGATTGTGTGACCCCAGCTCCCAGACTTGGCTGTGTAAGGCAGACCTGTGAGGGAGAATCTCACAGCAGCACCCCACTGTCACTTACCATATGAACTAATTGGAGTGTAATTTAAAGGGATTCCAATGCTCGCTTGTTAACAGGTGTTCTTTAGGATACACCAATCAAAACAACCTTGTTTATGGAAGATGTTATTTAAAACCAACATGTAGGCTGCAATAGTGAGACGGTTTCTCAGCAATTGCAACATCAGTCAGTGAAACCTGGCCAGAATGAGAAAATATAAACCTAGACCACAACTGCATGTGTTCAATTCATTGCATTTAGAAAAGACAGCATTTTCTGCCTTTAAAATGCTATCTAAACATAGACTAAAAGACTATCTAAACATGAATTTTCTATGTCTGTATTTTTGATTTGTTATGAATATACTTTAGGCGTCCAAAAGCAGAATGTAAATGATGACACAGGCAGTTAAATAATACTCATAATCCATCTGTCATTCATTTGGTAAAGGACCACCACACAACTTATGGTATAATAAATCTTAAAAATATATTTCTGCTTAGTTTCTCTCCAACCTAAACTTGGACACCATATTAGAGAAGTTGCATGGGGAGATTTTAATTATGAACTCTAAAGAATATCTCCACGATTAATCAGCATAATGAAAAGTGCTAAACTTTTGAAGTATAAACAATGTAGCAATTCAAACCAACCTTAAAACTTCTGGGACAAAGAAGATTTAAAGATGAATGTTTCTTCTGGTGGGATACAGTAATCTCGATGAGATCATTTTATATGGTGAAGTGTGCAGTTGCACAGAAATATTTCCATTTATTCACAATGGAAATATCATTTGCACTCAGGAAATTTTAACATTATAATTTCAAAAATATGTGTTTGAGAAATACATTTGTAGTCAGGTCAGAAGCAATTTCTGATGGAGCCAGATCTTCTGAAAAGACTCCTTTCAATCATGTAAAATGTTCAGTGTGTACATATGATGATTAATTAGGTACATTCCATCTGTCTGTTTATTTCATGAAGCTTGAAATGGTGTGGAATGATTGTTGTTGGTGAACTTAAATTTCCCTTAAAATAAAGTCTTGGGGATAAAATTCTGTTTTTTCTGAAATGAGTATAAGCAGCATGAATATTCTGTCCCTTGTAATTAATCGTTACTACTGAGTGTGTGTCTGCATTTAAAATCTTACTAAAGAAATTCAGTTCACTACCATGGTATCCTCTGCTCAAAACAGTCTTAAGTAACATTTTGAGAGACTTATAAACTGTTCTTCCCTATCTTCACTCTGCAAATATGGTTGGAATACAGTTTTAAGTGGGATGAAGGATTAAACTAGCAAAAAATAATGAAAAGTCAAAATATACACACTGTGCAAAAGCATAGTCAAATGTATTTTGCCTTGTATAAACTTCACCCAGTCTGCACGAGTTTTAACATATTTCCATGACTTTAAATAAGAAAACATCTTAAAGCACAGTCCATGGGAAACCCAAGCTTGATTAGTTTTACCTTTTACTACAGCCTGCAGAGTGTAAAACACAGCACATCAGAATTGAATTTGTCATCTCCAGACCTCACAAGAATTTTAGGAACTAAATGGTTAAGAAGCATCCTGGTACTTCTTTTTTCCTTAATCATAGTAGAAGTTTCAATTTAAACATTCAGGAAATCTCCCCATTTAAAGCAATCAACTTGTTGCTAACAGATCTAGCTTTACTGTGTTTAACTTTTGGCATCATGCAAAACTTGATTGGTTACAGCCAGTGTGTGAACAGCTCCTCTCCCTCCCCCTTCTCCATAGAAATTGTAAAATATCCCCATGTCTTTGGTGTATCATTAACAGCCCTACACATCCTAGTATGTGTGTAAATCAATGGGATGTTAGTGCAAAACCTCAATGGAAAATGTACATAGTAACTAATATAGCCAAGAAAAACCTTATTGTCAAACATCTCTCCTACGCCTTTCAGCTGCAAAACTTAGAATCCATTTTTTTCCTCTTATTTAACTTTGTTGATGATTATTTTGAACGTACCTCTTCTTATCTGATTAGCTGTATACCCACAACAGTTTTTAAGATTGCAGCCTACTCCAGATGAAAGAAGAAAGCACTCACCTTCCTTTCTTCTTTGAGCTGTGGTGTTGGCATTCACAGAAATTAGGCTGCGCACTCAGAAAAAGAGCCTCTGGTGAGCCCTGAGGTTGTCTATCAAATCTAACATTTTCAGATAAACACTGATGATTGACCTCAGAATAAGATGTAACTCCCAGTTGAAGACAGTTGGTAGGCTGGGTCATAAGTAGATTATAATATTCCACTTCCATGCTTAATTCAGCTGATACAGTATCTACAGTCAAATCTCACATGGACACCATAGAATTTTAGGAATCCGGAGAGGTTATGCCTTGGACAAGTCTCCTCTGATTCTGGAGTGCACTTACAAGACCCAAGTCTGTGGATGTGAGACCATCGTTGCTCTGGTGAACTCATGCCAGAAGAGCTCACACTCAGGGTCAGGAAAGGATGTCCTAAACCAGATAGGTTTGAAGAACACCAATCAATAAAACAAGTTTGAGCTATCTTTCTGGTATATTTTACTGCAGGACAGGGCAAAGGTGATGCTAGTACAAACAGCTATTCCTAAAAGTGCAAGTCAGGTTGCCCACTAACTTTTGGTGCAGTTCTTTGGAGGGGCAAATTCAATACCTCAGATAGGAAACCACTGAGCTGTGGGCAAGCAAACTATTTTGCTTCCATTTTTCTTCTTTCCTTCGTGATGCTTGTAATTTTAACAAGAATAAAGATTTTTTTTTTTTTTAATTGTCAGACAGCATACACCCTGTGGCTTTTTTCCAGCACAACAAGGTGTTGGATACTGAGGAGAGCCAGGGAGTGTTAAGCAGACACCGCTGCTGCTTGCAGTGATCATTATGATGCTTATGTGCCACTTCTTCCTTGCTGAGTTTTACTCAGGTGGCACCTAGGTTCAGGCAACTTTTTGTGTCAAAATATGTGGAGGTTTTTTCACTCATTTTAGTATGTTTTAATGTGATTTCCTTGAAGCTGTCTGGATAGTTGGCAAGATAGTCTTGGGAGGGAGGAAAGGTGCTGGGAAATAGGTTAGGGTAGAATTATGCTAGTTTTCTGAAGAATAGCACTTCAATTTTATACAACTAACACTAAGTAGAAGAGGTGATATTAAGTGCTTAGTATGAACATATTTTCAGATTCATATGTAGTTTCTAGTATTTGCAAAGTCTATAAAAACTGACTTGTTTCATATTAATTTGTGAGCATGATTACATCAGAAAGCTTAATGGGTAGTAATATTGAAATGGCTATCAGAAAGAAATTACTCCCTCTTCTTAAACATTTATGAACACTTTTTAGACAAAATTTACTCCAGTAAGTTGTTGCAGTTCCCAAAAATATTTCCAATATAGATTTTTTTATTGCTGTATTGTCTTATATTTTTCTCAACTTCATCCAAACATCTACATCTAAATACAAAACCTAGGACCAGGAATATGAAAGCTTTTTGTCTAACACTTTGAAAGAATTAAACGTACATCTGTATCTCTGAAAGCTGTAAAAACTTTCTTCTACATATAGAAAATCTCTCACCTTATTAGTTGTACTGAGATTGTTACAAATGCTACAACTTATAAATGAATCCACATAATTACAGGTATCAATGTCAGCATAACAAAATATTCATAAAACGATAAATATTGTTAACTTATGCAAATGGCAAGATTGTAGACCCTATATCAGGAAAAGCTTTCAGCATATTGACTGCATAGGTTTATTTCTTTGGTACCACTTTCCAAGTTTGAAATTGAACCATCCTTGATGCTGCTTTGAACAGAGTATCTGTGCTTGTCTAATCAGAACTAAGAAGGTGATGTGAAATAATCAGAACAGTCATTAGGCTAGTACTGAGGAGCTGACATTTCCCGACATGAAACAGTGCTGCATTTCTCACCTTGCAGTAGTTCTCTTGCCTACAGCTTAGTGGAATATTTCTTGAGGCCAACGTCAGCATAATTCACAGGCTAAAATTTCAGGTCAGCTTGCCTCCACTGCAGAATTTCACTGTTGCAAAGAAGCATCTCTCTTCTTATCATATATCATATAATGGTTTGGGTTGGAAGGGACCTTTGAAGATCATCTAGTCCAGCCCCCAGGGACATCTTTCATAGATCGTGTTGTTCAAAATTCTGTCTGACCTGACTTTGAACACTTCTAGTGATGGGGCATCCACAAACTTTTTGGGCAACCTGTTCCAGGGCCTTACGGCCCTCATCACACAAAAAAATTACTCCTTATGTTCATTTATTCTCAATTTTTACTTCTATGGTCACATTCAGAGATTCTCATGTTTTTTTGCTATTTCTGTGCAAGACCTTCATCTTCCATTTATACCAATCAAATGCAAGTTAGCATTCTTTTCTGTTCCCTGTATTGCCCCTGTCTTTTCATTTGGTGAAAGTTTGTTAAACAGAACATTAAAAATAACACCAGATCATCCTAATCTCCCGCTACACAGCAGATTGAGTGTGGCTCAACACAGGGAGAATGGGAGAGGTTTAAATTTTAGATTGCGCTTCCTTTCCTACTACTTTGGACCAGGCTGTGAGCTCATGCTTGTTAACCATGACTTGCTCAAGTACTTGTACTGCCTTGTGTGCCTTTTCTTCCTATAGGAGCTAGGTGGTCTGCTTAACTTAAACATTGGTTTGCTTAACTACTTTTTCCAGCTGTTAGTGAAAAACAAACCAGAGTTTATTCTTCAAGGTTCATGCTTTGGGCTGGCATGAACAACTCAAAAAACAAGGGGAAGCAGCAGTTCTCACCATGTACTTTGGCAGGAGCATGTATGGGAAAAAAGAAGCAGGGCCCAAGAGTAGATGGCTATACAACCTGAACAAAGATGACTAGAGCTACACAGTGCTTCTAGTAGGTTGCTAAAGTTCATTGAATTTTTCTATTAACACTTGATCGAAAGCTGAATGAAGTCAATAGAAATATTTTTTAATTAACTTGAGTGTATTGAGACTGTTATAATACAAACATAATGAAGGAGCCCATCACCACTGGAAATCCATCACAAGGCTATTGGTGGAGAAAGCCTGTTCAATGACATGCTTGTGTTTGTCTCTGGAGGTAAGCTATGTACTAAACATCTTGGCAGAATTTATATGCAAATTTTATCTAGAGACAGTCACATCTACCAAAATGGTACTAGCATTATGTATCCTAAGTCCTCTCATACTTCTGGAGTGGAGATGAACCTCTAGCTTTATGTCTCTGCTGATGAGTGTTGCACATGAAGTCCAAAATCGAGCACAAGATGAATTTAGGTTCCCGTTGCTTGCTATTCTTTATTCTGGATCAGCAGTTTTTGTCATTCTGTCTTGTATAGGTAGTCATGTCAAATTAAAAGGTGTGAATCTGATAGAATAAAACCAAATCTAAGTAGAGGTTATAGACAGAATATGCATAGTGCTAGGAATTAAACCTCTGTGGAATTCAGGTTTACAGTGTGGTGTTTCTATGAAGAAATATATCAAAATTAAATAACTCGAACTTTAGAAAAAGAAAGCTCGAGTCTTAATAAAAGGTAAAAAACCCTCACATTGTAAAGATGGAAATCTCTCAATGCGAAGGCTTATGGGGTCAAATTCCAATGCTTTCAATAATTATTAAAGGAATATGGATTGAAGTCTTTGTAATCCATGGGCCTTCTTTATTGGCACAACTGGGGAAAAAAATTGGCCCACTGAACAACTAATGTTAATGAACATCTATCCAGGCAATTTCAAGCTAAAAGAAAGGTTTGAGATATTAGATACAATCTTTTACAGTGTTTAATACATAAGAAGATTTATAGGTCCCAACTACCAGCTCAGATATTACATTTGGATTCTAGAACGATATCAAGAAATTTATTGCCAATACACCAAAATTCAGAGAATATTGTTCTTAAAGATGTATGGAGAATAGTAAATCATATTTCTGAATTATTTTGTCATATTCTTTGCTGTACTGAAAAAAGATGTTTTATATGTTAAATAAGCAACCATCAAGAGACCATACAGAACAACCATAATCTACAATAATCCAGAAACAAATGACCAAGTACAGAGAAAGGTGAAAAAGGTTTAACACAGGAAAGAGGTATATTAAAATGATCACAACATACTTGAATCTTGTTATGTCCTTGGAAGGCCTACTGTAATACTTCTAGATTTTTTTTGCCTTTTTTAGGTTTCCTTAAATATATATATATATATATAAATAAACTGATTTTTGTGAGTTATGTAGTAAACATAATTAAAATAAAAATACAAAAATCCACTTTAAACACAAAATAGACTAAACTATTTTAAGCAATCGTTTTTGTAGTTTCTCTTTAAGCCTTTAGAATAACAGCAGTTATTCTTTCTGTACAGAGCTGAATGTGTATTTCCTTGCTGAGGCAAAAGAGAGATTAGAAGTTCTTCTTAAGTAATAGACTTGACTACCTATGGAATTTATTTCTCAAAATATTATATCCCTCCTAGAATTAAATAAAAAAATCCAACCAACCAACAAAAGAACTCCCCCCACAAACCAACAAAATATACTTTCTTTTTTTTTCTTTTTTTTTCCCCCCCCCAGATCTGTTTTTTCTTTACTTTCAGCCTACCGTAGCACATTTAAAGCAATTTTCATAGACCTTGTTCAAGTGAGTTGACCTTGTGGAATTTCCCACTGACTTCAGCTTGTAGCACTCAACACCTCCAAAATGCAGGCTCTGAGCATCTTGCCTGAAGTAAGCCATCTTCAGCAGTCAAGCATGAAAACTGCCTTGTTTAAAAACAAAGACTTTTAAGTAGATTAAGTTAATGAGAAGAATCATCATCAGTGACCAAGTGTCTCAATTCCCTTCAGTGCCAGAAACAGTAAAAGAGGTCCTGAAATCCCAGGATGCCAGAAAGTGAAGGATTTCTGTAAGGAGCTATAGAGCTTCTTGCTAGGAACACCATAAGAAACAAAGAAAATGGGAGGTAGACAGGCTTGTGAAATCAAGGCTGGGGTGGGCACTGCTTTGGTCTAGAGGACAAACCCAGAAATGGCTGTGCCCTGAGCCTCTGGGGATGGCAATTCCTCAAAGATTGAACTTCCTTATAGGTGTTTTTTCTGCCACTGCATTGGCCATGAGATCTGAGCTGTACAGTTGACACTATATCTCGAACTCAGAAAACAAATAATCCAAAAGATAGGGGCATCTGAAAAATTTGAGTCATATTTCTCTGAGCACCACCTTTGCCCAAGAGGTCCATATAGTAATAATTTGTTTGGTAGTAAGACAGTCTTTATTAAGGTCAAAATAACACTGGAAAAATATATAAATCATTCTCGTACTGAAGAATAATGTCAAGCAGGGGAATAAATATAAACCAACACATAAATTACAATCACAATATATGTATAAAATCAGCAATTCAGTATGATTTACGAGTACAGCCTGTGATCCTGTGATTCAAGACGCTGGTAGGTCCAAGGAGCACATATAGTTATAATAAAGCCAGGTTTTCCAGAGTGACCTATTTGAAAAACATATGTTATTATTAGGTTGCTAGGGCATTTGCTGGATGTAAATCAATCTCTTCACTGTAGGCACTGACTGTGGCAGTTCTGGACATGACAAAACTTCACGGTATCAGAGTGTCAGCAGTCCCACCTGCAGTCTTCATTTATTATTTGTATGTTTGGAGGTTTTGACCAAGACAGCTCCCAAGTCTGGTTGTATGGGGCTATGACCATCTTGGTCTATTGGAAACTGTCCCTGCCCATGGCTGCAGGGGTTGGAACTAGATGATCTTTAAGGTCCCTTACAGCCAAAACCTAACTATGATTCTATGATTCTATGACTCTAGGGTTCTATGTTATATTTGAGAATGGCTTTGGGGAAGACCTGTGCCAACAGGCATCCAAAGGCAATGATGCAAATTATTCTTAGAAGGCTTTCTTTCAGCAGGACACAAACACTCAGCAAAGACTAGAGTTTAGCCCATTCTGACAACCCATTTCGCTAGGATGAACATTTTTGGCTTGCCAGTGTCATGAAGTTTAGGCAGCAGGTTGTACATAGCTGGGGGCTGTGTGGGCATCTCTTTGTGTCTCATTTTTATAGGTGGAGTTTGCAGAACAACCCAAATACACATCAGTGAGAGGTATGAGGATGATATGCAATTTAGCTATTGTTGGCCTCAATCTCATCTATACTAAAAGTTTTTTAAATTGCTTTGAATTCTTGTTCAGTGCCTGCAAGTGAATTCTGTGTACAGTCCAGGGGACCAGTCGTGTCACCAGTGTCTCACCAGTGTCACGAAGAGACAAGAGAGCCTTCAGCAACATCTAGGCAGAGATGAAGAGGGGGAAGCTCTTGGACTCATGCTTGTGATTCCCAAGAAGTTCAATGATTCAAACCAGGAAAAAAAGAAATCAGAAGGGTCAGCTGGTATTGCTACTTTCTTTATTCTCCCATATATCTGGATTTGTGTTATTGCCTTCATGTCTTATGGTGAATGAACTCAGTAAATTACTTATGTCATGCCTTAATTAGTGCTTCTAAAGGAGGCTAATTTAATTAAATTACAAGACAAAGACATAAAGGGGACACAATCCTGCTCTAATTCAGAACAGTTATGAATTTCATTGGTAAGTTTTAGAATGGTTTACAGTTCTGTGCTTTCATTTGGAAGTGCTGGACAATGTCCAAAGTCAAATATAAATACTGTTTTCTCATCCAAATAGATCCTCATTTCAGCTTCCAATTGCTTATCAAAAGATCCTATCATTTCCTATCCCCAAAAAATTAAGGTCTTAGGTGTAGTAAATATTTTTGTCCCTCCCCATGTCTCCATAATACTCTCACTGTCTGCTCTATGGCTGGTTTCACTACTCTCCCAGTATTAGGAGGACCCTAAGCATGGCAGGGCAAACTGCAGCAGCTTGACTTTGGGGTATTTGATAAGTGACCTATAGGCTTCATCTGCTTTGTTTTGATCCTTTTAATTTTGTTAGAGGCTGTAGTGGATCTCTGTCTTATTATTTCAGGAAAAAGGATTTGTGTTTTTGTTTTCCCTGTAAAGTTTTGTCAGTGAAATGTGTGAAAACAGAGTGAATGAAGCTGTAGATTGAGCAAACTGATAAAGAAAACACTTACATGACCTCAAAAAACTTCATGTGCTCCCCCCGACTTCATCTTTTTTTCTTGTTTGACCAAAGAAAAGAATTTATTTCTTTCTTCCGTGTTCCTACTTTGGAGTGCTTTCAATATTTTTTTTAAAGGACAGCTCTTTGTCATGCTCTGAAGGTTGCAGTTGGACTTAAAGAGCTTACCCTGCAGAATGAAATGTTAAGTGAGGATTTTTTCAGTACATAGACAAGTATTTTATATACTGTGATTTTGGTGGGAGGCTATTTTTTTGAAACAGTTCATAAAGTGACTGTGTTGTGACCGGAAATTATTTCTAGAAGTCAACTACTAGGTAATTTCTCCCTCCTGCTCTCATTTATATTTTCTTTATAAATTTAGTGAAATTAATACTGCTGAAATAACATATTTTTGGCTTCACTAATAGGAACATAGGAACAAATTAACTGAAGGTCAGTGAAGTTTCACTGTGTTACCCATGGTTGTGTCAATCTTTCTAGTTTTTGAGCTTTTTTAAATTTCGTTGTGGATATTGTGATTCTTTACCTTATCTTTTAAATTTTTCTCCCAGCAACTCAAGTTGAAGAAACAGGTACAAAATTTTGAATTCACTCTGAAAAAGGTCCTCTTGTTTCCATCTTTCTTTTCCTTCCTAATGATGATGATCTCACTCTTTTTCTGTAGTTGGAAACCATATTTGTAGCTACCACTCAGTCACAGGCTTTCAGCCAAGTGTCACTCATGCCTTCAGCCTTCTATGCCACTAATGATCCCTAAAATCCCTTTGGGGTTACAGTATTTACACCTTCACAACCAGATAGCTAAGGAAAACTGAAATGGGGAAAGCCTGCTGAATTACTTTAGCATTTGAACTATTTTCTTGCACTGAAAGTGTAGGCATATCAGTTCCACTGAGAAGAAAGTTAGTCAGTAATTAAGTCATCAGAGTCTTGTGCGAATGCAATGCACTAAGCTGTCAGAAGCTGCCTGGTGGCTCTTGCTCTTCTTGTTTTCCTTTGTCACTGCTCTTTTGTTTCTTCAAATTTCCTTTCCACTCTGACAGTCAGGGCAACTCAGGGTAAAGGCTGTTTCAAAGACTCCAGCTGTGCTACTGAGAGGTTTAACATCTTCTGTCATCCCAGATATTGAAGTGGATGAATAAAAACATGATCTTACAGCGGAGAGAAGAAAAAGAAAACCTCGTGGAAGGTTCATGCATCCAAGAGGGACAAGGCATTTGCATACTGCCTGTAATTCTCATTTAGTCAAAACCTGGTCTAGAGCAGGCTATCCTATGATAGTTTGTAATGCACAAAGCCACAATGGAAACTATCCCTATCAACACAATTTATTTATTTTTTTATTTACAGCATAAAATAAAGGCGAAACATTTGCACATGACCTTACCTAATCCTCTGTTTGAGCATTCTAAAAACCCAGTTAACACTAATACAGGAAATTTTGAGAAAAAGTCAACAGAAAATAGAACACCAAGACTTAAAAAAAATTAGGACTAAATTAATTAGTGACTAAAAATTCCTATTAACTAAAGGAATTTTTAGTCACTCTGGAGTTATGTAACAGCAGCAAAACCATTCTGTTTGGTAATTTTTAGACTTGGAGAGTTACTGTGTTTTGGGAGATGGGAAGAAAAAGAAACTACATCATGTGCATAAAATGGTGTAAAAATAAGTGAGCAAGTGTTGATATGGGAAAGACTCATTTTCTACCTTCCATGTCCATTGTGACTCCCTAGATTTTCTCTTCTGAGAAGGAATCAAAATCCACATGGTGGCTTACCATAATAGAAATAAAAAAATAATTTGACACAGACAGATATTTTGCTGTTTCCATTAGGCCATAAAAACAGCTTAGAGCTGCTGCAACCTGCTTTGCCCAGGGAAGGACATATTTCTCAGCAAGTCTTGTTTCCTAGCTTTATTAAAATGTGAATACAAAAATCATGCATGACCTGCAGAGGATATAAGGTCAGCTGGGTTACATCACTTTTGGTATGCGAACCAGCTGTCAAAAATGCAATAACAACACACTCTGAGAGCTTATGGAGCTGGAGGACCCAAACACAGGCAAAGCACAGAGAGTGATTTTTCAAAGAGGTGTGTGCTGTCATCAACGTCGGAGAGTGAAGCAACTGCATTCCTTCAGTGGGTTTCAAAAATGTACCTTGTAGCACCAAGACACACACAACCTCCTTAATATAGCCCTTTCATTTAAAAAAAATACAACTTTTCTAGGAAACTATTGACACTTTCAGCTTGATAAGTAACTGAGTCCTGGTACACAAATTCTCAGTGCTTTTCAGATTACATTAAGCACTCTATCCAAACTCTTCAGAAGTCTGTACTACTTCTTCAGCTTTAATACTGTGACACAAACAGCCAACATCTCACTGCTAGTTTACCTGAAGTGTGTGACAATTTGTGATGCATTTGCAAGCTGAGTGTTTTGAGCAATTGTACAAATACCATGTAACTAAATTAAGAAAATTCCTCCATACTACTTAATAATTCAGTGTAGTAATAATTTTAATAATTATATCAGAGTGGAGATTTCAGTGAAGATTAGATGTGAAAAGAGATAGTAGATACATTAATTAGCCCAGAACTAGAAAGGCTTTTACGGTCTTGTCACTGGCCCATCATACAAAGTCAGCCATTCACCTTCACTGAGGGAAGTGCTCAAAGTTGGTGCTGAAACTTCAAGATGACTTTTCAGAGTTCTATGTAAGTATTTTCAGTTTGATTTTTGCTACACATTAACCATTGTTTTAGAATGGGTGGTCTTAATCCCCCGTTAGAAACAGGACTTTAATTTCTTAATTGCTGATCAACTCCTAATTCAACTTTCTCAGAGAAGGTTATTGTCAGTTTCTTTCATTTACAATCTGCTTCATCAAGCTGTTGTTTTCCGACTTTCTTCCTGTAAAAGCAGTAACAGTAAAGACACTGAACAGCATACCTTAAAGTGTTATCCAACCTCTATTAAAATCCTGATCCTTTAGGGTAGTGCATTTCCTGTACACACATGTATCTCACTAGCAGCTGTTCCTGACTATATTGAAGTCTCTTATTTTCAGGTTTTTCCCACTGCTTTTCCATGCTTTTCTTTTTTTTCCTACTGACAACCATGTCACATAAAAATGTTGTCCGATTAGCTTCTAATGGCTTTGAAATATATCATAAGACTGAAAAAAAACATTTCTAGAGATTGACTTGTTTCTTATGTTAGTCTGGAATTTTTGGCAAAAAAGTTAGGAAAAAACCAACTGTGAATCTTTGAATTTTTGTTGTGTGAGTGACAAAAATACAAACCTCTACAAGAAGTACATACTTTTTTCAAAAAAATGGAGATAGAGGTGTGCATGAAGACTATGTGTAGGTAGGAGTGTGCAGGAAGAACTAAATTTTTAATTAAAAAAATGTGCATCTTTATCAGAATATTGTTTAGAAATAGCATAAAGCAATAAATGAGCACTGTTACCACACTAATCACTTTTAGCTACAAAAAACAGCAGTAGGAAGAGAAATGCCAAGTACTTTACCTACATCGAAGTGTTAGAAATGTCAGGTCCTCCACTTGAGCAGTAATGAATCAATTATAATAAAACAAGGCATTAGTCATACCAAATAGCTTGTAAATACCATGTAGAATCAATTGCTGGAAACTCTTTGGTAAATATTATAAACAAGAAATGTATTTGTAGAAATTAGACTAACTTACTGGAGAAAGATGGGTTATATTTGTAGGTATTCTTTGCAAAGAATCATTTATCCAACTGTACTGTGTACATATTCAATGTTAACATATATCACTAATGCATACATATAAGCAATAAGATGTACTCTGGGGAAACATCAAGTTTTATAACACATTCATCATTCAGTTTTCTTTGTCAGATTTCTAAATGTGATTCAGTCATCTTAAGATTGCCCTCTTCCACTGGAAATATTTGAATTATTTCAGCTTGTTTCCCTACAAAATTGATATTCAGACCAGGATTTGCGAGTCTGTAAAAAGTACCTAAGAAAAGTAAATGTGATGGTAGAAGAATTAATTTCACTCTGAAGAAGTTCTGTATTAGAAGATTTTGAGAAAAGATCCAAATACTAGAAAACAGTAAGATTGCTATTACTACACCAGTAATACAGAAAACATATCCAGATCATAGTGCTGTTTGTCATGAAAATACAAGATTTATTTTAGAAACTCAAGATGGATTGTTTCACCACAGAAGACTGGAAACTTTTTTTCCAAGTACTTTCAAAGATACTTTCCTCACAAACCGAATTATACTTTTCTTATTTTCATCTTATTCTATTTTTTCTCTCTTCCATCATCACACTGTTCCCATTTTCTTTAGTGTTATCACTTTTCCAGCATATACAATGTATTATCATGTCCCCTTGTTAATTATCAGATAGACATAAAACACTGGCAGTGTTTTAGGAGAGTCCAAAGTTTCTCGCTGTAGGAATATTCATCTTCTTTCACCAAGAAAAACACTTCAAGCCTTAACTCTGGATTTGGCTTCCAAAACCACTTGCTTTATGCCAACTTTAAGTAGTGCAAATACCTATTTTAAATATCAACATCGTTATTCATAATGATAAAAAATTGAAGTCTTTAAACAGATTTTTCAGACTGGCCTACATCTGACATGACCGTGAGAATATTTTTCAGCAGACAATAAATTCAGTGAAATATATCAGATTTTTCACACAGCAAGGAAAAGCTTGGTGTCAAATTATGAGACTGCTTTTGGCCAAAATATTGGGAAAAATAGAATATGTCAAAGCACTGCAAAGCTTTCTGCACAGTACTTTTATTTTCAGTATTCTCCCAATATATAAAATGAACTGCAAGGAAGAAGTAAAAAAAGATTGAATTATCATGAAAATGATGCAGCAGTGGGCTGAAGAAAACTTTTAAGGTTTCTGATTTAAGTCATGTGAGACAAACAGCTGAAATTCATTCCCCAGGTTTCCAGTGGAGGCCTGATCTAGTGTATCTGTGTACATCTGTTGCACCTGAGTGCCTCAGCAGTAGGAACTGTTGATCTTCAAGGGCCCTGTGGGGAAGAGGAGTATTACTGACCCATTTACTGAGGGGATGGTGGGGCAGAGGGTCACAGTGGCTCCTGGTTCACAAACACTGCCAGTGATGGAAAAACGGTCCTTCCTTCCTCTCATCCCACCCCAGCATTGCCCTTCTCTGTGTGTCAGCAGAAGCATATATGCCACCACCAATCAAATACTGAAACAGAGACGTTCCTATGTTAAAAATGAAATATTCCAGCCAATTCTTGCCTTGCCTTGTGTCCCAGTGGAGCACCTCTGCTGACTACTTTGCTGCTTTTGGTGGCAGCTCTGGTAAAGCAAGGAAGCTGCAGCTGCGTCTCCCAAACCTCAGGCAGTAACTAATGGCTGGATCAACCTTCCCCTCAGTACTGAGCTGGGAATTGCCCTAACTTAAAGTACAAGTTTCTAGAGCTACAAAACATCCAGCAGTAGCCAGCAAAAATTTATTAAGTGCATAGGTAATATGAGTAATCTTATTAACATCCTTCCAGGACTAACTCTAGAATTATTAAATTTACTGTATGCCAATAATATTTAAGCAAAGATCTTTGGCTGAATCCATCTTTTATTTTGTTAGTAAAAGCCAAAAAAACAAAGGACAAAAGGGAAAATGGAGCCGATTGCAGGAATTGTCACTGGAACTGTTTAAAAATAATTGAATGTGTAGCTGCGAGTATAGCCTACTACTTTACAGTAGTGGCAGTTTTAACATTTCTTCTCTCTAGGACAGAAAGAAGGGTGGACTGGAAAGAAGGCAGTATATACCTGTAAGCATTTTGTTGGCACGTACATATACAGAAACATCTTTTCTCTTCTGCCTTAGGCTGAAATTGTGGGCATTTGGGAAGAGTGACTTGGCCGTATAACAGCCCCCCTGTAACAGTATGTCTTCAGAGTGGAGTTATTTTTTGACTCTTATTTCATCTCTGCATTTTACTCTGTTCATCGTGCCCACACACAAACTCTGATGTTATCGGTCTCTGAGATGATGAAATTGAAAAGAGAGGTTAGAGACAGTTTTTCACCTTCATTCAGCATTCTCATTTTCCCTGCTTACTGGTGAAGACCTAGCTCGCAGGAACAAAGTATTTCAGAAACAGCTAGACCTCGTAAAGGCATCACATTTATTCTTTGGTTGTTGGTTAGTGACGTTAAGCTAGAGGAGCCCTCTCCAAGGCCATTCCACGGTCATTGCTACCCACTATTTGGTGCTACAGATCCAGATAACTTCATTTGAAATTATTATAGTTAAGCTATATAACTCAGCTATTACAAGGTTAGCTGGGTCATACCATCACCCCCTGCCTCCTACTTCCCTCCTTATGCCCAAAAGACACTATTCCCTCAGAGACTTAGGTTTGAAACAACTCCATGTACGGCAGAGAGAAAGGACTAGGGGAGATGTCCTGTGAAGGCCAAAAGAAATACCCAGGGGAGCACCAAGCTAATGGAGATTCATTAGCCCAAAATAGCTTGGCAGCCTGGCTCCTTGCACCTCATCTCAGTAAAAGCTGGTACTTGAAGCTGAGAGCCAATATACTGCCTGACTCTGCAGCGAAGACATGCTTAATGGGGCTATTACATTTTCCACATAAGGGAAATCCACCACTATTTATATCCAGCTTAGTACTTCAGATTCAGGCAGAATACTTCTGAAACTACATCCATCCAATATTAATAGCATCTGTCTCACAGATTAACTATCAGATTGTGTTTTTATTTAAACATCATCACTGAACAATCACTCAGTAAATTATTTAAAGGAAACAACAAAAAATTGTTTTAAGGTCACAAGAAGGATGTCAGCGGGCCAATATTACTAAGCATTTTAAAACCTGGAAGATTTCATTTTAAGGAACTGTAATAATGCCTTTCTTTGGCATATGGAATTCTATATTTATATTTATGAAGATAGACATTTCTGAAGTGTTTAATGAGTAGCAATATAGTTGCTCAGCTAAAATGCAGAGCCTCATACTATTTTTAATATTATCCAGTAAGTAACTCAGTGCCATATGCTTCTGTAGTTTGACTGCCAAAGAATGCAGCAAGTTGCTTTGGAGGCTGCCTCTGAACCCCACACCCCAGCCAAAACCACGTTTGTGGTACAGAGCTATTGATGTCCTACCAGTGTGGACCTTAAAAATGGCCCCACAGAGAAGTTACTCAGAGGTTCTGCTAACTCCATTGAACAGGATGTGGCTTGGAGCAATGTATGGAACCAGGGCAAAGCTTAAATCCTAGACATGCTACATTGGAAAAAAACTGTGATCTTGCGAACAGTGAGGTGCTTACTCCTCTTGGTTGCCAGATGACCTCTGCTCCATAAAGCATAAGCCACATACTTAGTTTTTGTGCACCATCTTAGGGTATATTAAATGCTTTGGACTGGGAAACGGCAAGAGAACCATTCTATTTTTAACTTTGGCTGCCTACCTCTCACCTTGGCAGGTACAGCTGACTGAGCTAGAAATGTATGCATGAAGGTTAGAGAATGGGAAAACAAAAAAGAAATTATCATCAACAATAAAGGATGGACATGAACAGAAATTGAAGAGATCCATTCAATTGTACACATGACTTTATTTTACTGTCTTGCTCTGCACTATATAGGTTATTTAGTACAATGCTTACCTGTTTGGTACAGTATGCAAATATTTACTTTTTAATTGTTTGTCATACTTGCTCAAGATTAAGCTCCAATTTTCCCTGAATGGATTGCTTTTATAAACTGTAGCAAGTAAGCACTTGTCTTACGTTTTTTTAACGCCATGCAAAATAGTTCAGTTGTTCAGTAATCATGAAGAGCCAAAAAACAATTCCATTGTTTTCATTCATCATCTAGGTGACTGTTGATCATGCCACCCCAATATAATCTAAAAACCAGACCCAGAGGTGTGTACCAGGACTTCCTTAAGGTGCAGTTCCCGCAGCACTGTCATCCCTTGATTTTTGCAGACTACAAAAATCAAGAGACTCATTAGATAAAGAAATTGCTACATTTCTAAATAAGTTCATTTTGCTGTAGTAGTGCTGATTTGATGGTAGAAGTGTGATGTGATGAGGACTCTGAGCTCAAAACCTTGTGTTTTTCTGGCTGCAATAGCTGGTCTGTAAAAAGACAGAGACTCTCTACAGACTTTGCTTTGTTAAATGAAGACAGATAAAAATCTTTCCTCTCCTTACCACAAAGCAGCTGAACCTCTTGTGCTTAATATGATAGAAAACAGTAATTAAAATAAAATCTACCTCATGCATACAGCAGTCTTAGCCTATCCAGAGATTTTCTGTACAATTTAATATTTTTGGCCTAAAAACAATAATGGTTGAGAAGGGACATAAATAGAAACAAAGGAGCAACAAATCTGAAACAGATGTTAGGAAGCACTCCCAGCACAGGAGAGCTGATGTGCTGAAAAGCTACCTGGGGGCAGAACATTAAAAGACGCCTCTCAAGAAAGCCTATGAGGAAGAACAGAACAATGGAGGAAGGCTTGATTCTGATAGCTCCTTGTCTTCTACACCTCTCACTCCACCACCTTGGGGAATTCTTCTTTTCTTACACAGCATGATTCTGTGGCCCATTCAAGCCCACTTAAAAACAGAAGTAAAAACGTGAGGGAAAAATTTTGAATGAATTTCAGATTAAAAGAGTAAGAAAGAGTAAAAGCACTGTTGTGTTCTTTCGCCTGCCAGAGAAATAAGCCATTTTGGCGCAGGATGTGACTCTGAAGAGATTAAAACCCACCCAGTATCCATTCATGACAGTACTTTGCTCATGAAACAGGTAATTTTCACAGTCTGGAAGATGTCTGGGAAAAGAATTTTTAACCAATGCTGATGACCATGTTGATAGCTACACAATTCATAGGGTGTTTTAGGATTGTCTCTAAAATTAACAGAACTACTACCTGTTGAATAGTGCACCCAATGTGATTAGCCCCACTCAGCCCATTCAGTTATTCTTAATGATTAATACTTAATACTTAAAGTACTTTGCGATCATTGCCTAATCCTTCAAAACCAGGAGAAAGACAGGTGTAGCAAAGGGGGAAATGAGTCAAATGCTAACATGTATTTCTTTGTCAGAGACCTCAGCACTCAGTCCTCAATTCCTGCACTCAGTCCTCATTTCCCACCCTTAGTCTGCTGCGATTTCTTTGTCAAAGAGGATATTTGCATGTTTCTGTGTCTTTTTAAATGTGGGCAGAAGCACACAGGGGAATTCATTCCTTCAGGAAACCAGCGGGTCTGTACTGAGGGATTGAGGGGAGAATTTTCAATTCTCCACACTCCTTAATCCTGTGAATGTTCCTCAGACCCTGTTTGATGATGTACAGGACATGTGCCAAGGACTGCAGTGATGAGGAATCAGGAAGTAAGCTCTGCATTGCTGAGCAACCTAGTAATGAAGCCTGAACTACACTACAGCACTTGTGACATACAAATAGCTAAAAGACAGAGCTTTAGCAGCAATGTTATTAATCATTAGCTCCAGAAGGCAAAACTCAGGCAACTCCAATATATTGGCATTTCTAGAGCGACAGGTTCTAGTCCATCCTCACAGGAAAGTAGCAAGAAAGAGTAGTGCTTGTTTAGGGTGGGGTTTTAAACAGTTCCTCTCCATAGTTTGTTTACTATATCTTCATGCCTTCATGGGATAGGGGTAAAATGCAGAATCCATTCTCTTTTATGAAATCTTGTTGAGTATGCCATCTGCCATTGATAATGGGGTAACTCAAAGAAGTTGATTTGGCATGCAGAAGTGGGCATCACATTTGCAGTGACTTCTCTTTCTACCCATTAGATGGGTGCATGTGGCTTTAGACCTGACAAAGATGGTTAGCATGCACTACTCTTTGTCCATGCATCACACTCTCCAGTCTTCTGATGCAGTATGGCAACTGCTGCAAAGGAAGGCACCAATGTCAAACGTGGATTGACTCTTTTGGCATTTCCCACCCTCTGCCAACAGCAAGGTACTAGCAGCCAAGGTACCCACTAGCACTGTGGGTACTTTGATAACACGACGGACTGCAGTCACACAGTCCCTTCCCTTCATACATCCTCTCCCAATTAGTAGTTATTTTGTTGTTTATGGTCTAATTTTTTTTCTCATTTAATATTTGCAGTTATTCTGCAGGTATTATTTCTCACTAAGAGATCAGGCAGTAAAGAAATGATAAGGGAATAAAATATAAGAATTTCTAAAGAGTAGCTAATTATTGACCTGAAGTCTCCAGTGGGTAGCAACTTTCTACATGCAAAACTTTGGTGTTGCGTAAGATCTGAGTATTAGATGTCATAGTACGTTGATTTGTCATTATTGTGGTGGTACTGTGTCTTTACAGTGATCAGTAGTACAGATATTATCTGCATTTTTCTAAAGCTATGCCTACTTTTATCTAGGTGGAAATATTAATTCATGTTCTCTAGATATAATTTCCATCACAAGCACACAAAGTTTGCATTCTTTCTGACCCAGAAGTACTCTTTTCTAAACTAGAATTCTGTGATACAGAAGAGATGCAGCATCACAATTCAAAGCCAACATATTCTATGTCCACTAGGAAACCCAGTTATTTTCTTGTTGATCTCAGCCCACTAAGCAAAACATTTGCATTACTCACAAATCAGCAAGAGCCAACATGCTTAGAAATTGGAGTAGTTGTTCTGCACATTCTTCCTTTCTGACTGTCACTGCAATGAAAATCCTTTGCAGCTGTCATGCGAGTGGATGATACAAATGATGCCTGGAAGGGATATGCTGTGGTTATGAAATGGGGTTTTTTTTGTGACAGATAACACACATGTAGGCAGTCAAATAACAAGGGTTTGTCAAAGCAGGCTATTATATTGTATAATCCCCCTTCAGTAACTAAATTCTGGATAACAAAATAAGAAAGCTCCTAGTTTCTAGAAATAAACTCCATTCTTATTAGCAGAATTATCCATGGAAATAGTGTGCGCATGCTGCTGGCACTTCAATATTTTACGTTCATACTGACTTCTTCCTAGCCCCATCAGACTCTTCCTTCTGGGAGTTCATGGTCCTCCTTTGAAATCTCATACAAGTTCCTACAACTTTGATGGGGTTTTCTTTGAGGGCTTGTCTTTTGAGCCAGCATATGCTGGCTTGTGAGGCTGTAAGATATTATTAGGCCATAGTTCTTTACAGGGGTATGTTTTTACTGCTGTCTTGGTGTAGCTTGGTTATCTCAGGATCATTACACATTCCACTCTTTGGGCCAATCTGTCCTGCTCTTCGCTGAGATACTTTAGTTGAGATTTGCTGCATGTTTGATGCTGCCTTCATCTGTCAGATGTTTTCCTGTTGAGCCTCTCTGTTATTCACATGCTTTGTTTCCTCATCAGGTGGAGCAGCTGCCACTTGAGCCACTTAAGATTCTGGTCTTGCCATGTTTCCCCTGGAGTCTCCTGTTACACTGCCATTGCCTTGGACTTACATCCTCCATCTGTCCTTAGTCTCAGTCACCTGTAGAACTTGAATCTGGCTGAATTTCAGCATATTCAGCATGGCTACCCAATGGCTGACCTAGCTCACAGGATCCTAGAATCGTTTAGGTTGGAAAATATCCTTTAAGATCATTGAGTTCAACCATTAACTTAGCACTTTGTGTTCACCGTTAAATCATATCCCTAAATGCCACATCCATACATCTTTTGAACACTCCCACAGATAGTGATCCCACTGCTTCCCTGGGCAGCCTGTTCCAATGCTTAATCACCCTTTCAGTGAAGAAATTTTTCCTAATATCCAATCTAAACTTTCCCTGGTGTAACTTGAGGCCATTTCCTCTTGTCCTGTCACCATTACTTGGGAGAAGAGGCTGACCCTCATCTTTCCAGGTATTGTAGAGAGAAATAAGGTCTCCTCAAGCCTCTTTTTCTCCAGGCTAAACAACCTCAACTCCCCCAGCTGCTCCTCACAAGACTTGTGCTCCAGATACTAGACCACCTCCATTGCCCTTTTCTGGACATGCTCTAGTCCTCAGTGTCTTTCATGTAGTCAGTGCACCAAAACTGAATACAGGATTAGAGATGCATCCTATTAGTCTCTAGGGTGAACACTGCCCCTGTCTTCCATGGGCACTCAGGGAAAACTGGCTTGTGATCAAACTGCAGTTGGACTTTGATGATCCTTGTGAGTCCCTTTCAAATCAGGAAACTCTATGATTCTATGAAACTGCCCTTGCCAATGAATTTTTTTAAGCAGTCAGTAATGTAGCGTATTCATTATGAGGAGCCTTCAGTCTTCTAACTTCAAATCTTACTTGCTTGTTTTCCAGAGAGTTTAACTTCCAGACACTGAAGTGGTAACTGACTATAAATATGCGGCCCTTCCCCCTGAAAGTGAGCCATGAGGACCTGTGCAGGGCATGACAATTGCTCCGAGCAAGGGATATGGACAGAAGGATTTACCCCAAGATGAAATTATGTCCTCTACACCAATACACATAAGTTAAAACTGTCATTCTAGCACAGTTCATGAAAAGGTGTTAGAGAGAGAGATGGAGAGCTGAACTTCACTGGCATAAAAATTATGCATGCAAGGTTAGATTGTAGGCTAGTTCTTTATAAAAAGTAGTGGAAAACTGTGGAATAACTGTAGAAAAGACAATTTATTCACAATGCTCAAATGGAATTAGGGTCCCCAGAGCTCCCTTCCTTGCCTTCATGAGCTATCTAAATCAAGGTCCCAGTCTAACTACAAATTAATTAGTATTTTCAGTGTATATCAAAATCTGTCAAGTTACCTGAAAATATAGTGAAGGTGTGAAAAAGGATGAAGGCATGAATGGAACAAGGCCCAAATAAAAAAATAAATAAGAAAAAATCCTTAACCAAAGTAAAAACATGTAAAAACAAAGTAACATACAATGCCCTAAATCCACTGTCCTGAGCAGGTTGATTAGTGGTCTCCAGTTTTTCATGTTCGGTGCCACATGGTGTATGCGAGCCATGACAAGACTCTAAGGAATCGGGGAAGCTGGAGTCTGGCTGGCATATGAAATCATTCCTTAAGTGCCACTGCCTGTGACATTAGGGATCATTCCAACAACTTTGCTTGCCCTCAGGACTTTTTTCTAACAGGTGCAGCAGATGAACTTCTCTTACAGCCTTCCTTGTGAGTATGAGACCAACCCGCCTCCTGTCCGGGATGCCACATGACGGAGGAAGGTGGTTTTGCTCATTCTAGCAGGACTCGTAGCATTCTTGTGAATGAGCCACAGGGACATGCTCTTCTGCAAAAAGAACTGCTGAATTCTCTGATTTACTGTCACCATGGGACCAGAAGCATGAAAAGCATGTGCTTTCCAGCAGCTCTCTCCTGGCACATGAACTCCACAGCATCCTCTGGGCTGAGAACCATCCTGAATTGCATGGCAGAATGCTACAGCTGGGACTGGAAATCTTCTGCAGCTCTGGAGTGTTTTATGTGCCTCAAACCCTGCCATGACCTGACTAATTAAAACAGTGGGGGAGCATTAGTTCCAGTTCAAATCATATCTGCCCTGGGAGAAGGCACAGAGGGTGCTGAGCTGGGTCAGCCAGGGTGGTGGGAGTTACATCACGTTCTCTGGTCTCAGGTGGGTGGCAGGGAGCCAGTACCAGCCTCCAAGACTGTCACTCCTCTGCTCCTCACCAGTTCCTGACCTTCATCCCAGAGAAGGACAGATGTCCTCCTGGTCTCTGAGAGCAGTTGAGGCAAGTCAGACTGTGGAGAGCAGGCTTAGGTAATGGTACATGGAAATGCTTCACAGTTCAGCTGTTTAAAAGATGGAAGTAAAAGGGACAAGCCTATGTAAGGACAGACAACAGCACACCTCAATAGGTTTTGTGGCTGATTTAATAAATGGTTTATCTGCTCTTCAGTTTCTCTTAGTTGCTGGAGTTATGTGACTTTTAAAAAAAGGGTTCATTAAGTATTGAAAACTGGTTTTTCACTTGCTGTTTTGAAAAGACCTAAAAATAAGGATTTTGTTTGTAAAAAGGGGAAGAAAGTTGAGTTTTTTCTTTAAAAATCACTTGCACCAGTAGAAAAGAAATTACTACAGAAGAAATCCAGAAACAAGGATTTTGTCCTCAGCAAACTAAAACCCACTAGTGGTGGTTTCAATCATAGAGAAACAATGCACACACACACAAAAATCTTTTGTCACAACCTCAGCACATCCTGGATATGAGAAACGATGTCCCTTATTTAAATGTTGTGCAGCATTTTACAGATTTAGGGGTTTATTTTCCCCTGTCCTTCCTGAGAGCCTTCTGAGTTAAAATAATGGCTCATTATTTGGGCAGAGAAGCACTCCTGAAAAGTGTTCTCTTTATTTTTGGTCATGAATTACTGATGGAAATGAACAGCTGGCAAATTAAATCACCCTGGTACTTAGTGAAAAAAAAAAAAAGATGCCTTCAAGTTTAAGATCTGTTTATATGTTGTATACCAACCTTAGTGCATTCTTCATCAACTGCATTTGTCCTTTGAGATTTGTCTGCATTGAAAAAAAGAATGACAGAAAAGCCAAAAATATTGGGTGATCTGGTTACAATATATTATTTTTTGTAGTAGTTTAAATAGGGCTTCACAACATAGGGTGGACTAGGGATAATCTGGTTGTAATTTTGAGGCTATGGTTGAAGGTCTTTGCTACACTAAAATACTGAACTTATGCTTTACTCATCCCATGGAAATAGCAGCTGCATTGATGTACATGGATATCCTTGTTTAAAGACCAAACAGGTTTGATTCATGTGCTAGATGCAGTGTAATTTTTTGGTGACACAAGCCTACAGATTGTGTCATATATATGAATATATATGAAAATATTTGATACTGGTGGTATATTTTTGCAGGTTTTTTTTCAGAAGGATTTAGTTTTTGATGGACCACAAAAAGCGATAGTGAGACACTGAACTCACAGCCTGAAGGTAAATTAGAACCGTATATACCACCTTTTTCAATACTCCTTTTTCTTTTTTTCACTACTGCTGAAATTCAAGAAATGACTCCTCATAAGCAGATATTAAGAACTGTTTCAAAGGATACAATCATCTGACAACACTGACAAGTATCCAGTTAAGCCATCAAACAGCACTAAAGCAGGTCATTTCTAACAGAAGTGTGGATCAGAGGCAAGCTGTGTTGTGACAACAGATTTAACTCTTTGAAGGGTCTCATCTCCCCCTTCCCAAAAATGAGCATAGAATTTGAATGATCCCAACTTCACCCCTATCAATGACAGATTAGATTTGAAAAAAATTCTGAAAGTTTTTTGTTTTGTTTTTAGCCCTCGCATTTATCACAAATTTATATTTTGCACAGGGAGATTTAGTCCTTCTGCTCTAAAATAAGATATCATGATAAAGAAAGAGGAAAAGGAAGACAGAAGAAAAAAAAGTTTCCCAAACTCCTCTCAGTATTCCCAGAGGATATCTCAGCATCAACTGGAAAGTTTCACAAGCTTCCATGAACATCAGAGAGTAAACGCTCATTTGGGCTATGGCTTTGGTAAGTCAATCTGCTCACACTTCATCAAGAGTGTCAGGGGATCCTGATAAAAAGATAACGATGCTGTGCACTGGGTAGAGGAGAACATAAATAAGCTACCTAATTCCATTTCTTTTAACATTTCTTTATATCCATATGCTCAAATCATATCACACCAGCCCAGCCTTTGTACTCAGAGAGTTCCTCCGAATTGGATTAGGTAATGTATTTCTTGACATGCCTTTGGGTTTGTTTTTTTTGTGTGTGTGCTTATGCATTATATTCCTATGACTGTGTTTTTGCATAGGCAGAAAACAATTAAACGTTGCTTTTCCCAGGCGTTTTGCTAGAAAGCAAGGTCATCCCCTGACAGTAATTTGCTGTAAAAACTTGTGATGAATAGATGAACTTATGTGTAAAAATGTGAGAGTATTATGGAAGAATTATTAGTTACCATTTCATTTTAATGCCACAGACAGCACTGAGTTAGCAGTTGGCAGGCAGAGCATGGCCTTGTCTGTTGAAAGCTCCATGTTAAATCAAAGGTATAACTCATCTTTCCCACTGTAAAGGTCACTTCTGACAGTCACCAGGCCTCACTCTGAGCTGCTGAGCAGAGGGCAGCACAGGAAACAAGGAACGTCTCCAAATGCACAGCAGACTGCTGATGCACCTTGCTTCAGCTTCAGAGAAAGGCTTTGAACTCTATTTGGCTTACCCAGATGATGAATATTAAAGGCAAAATCCCAACAAATCTCAAGGACACCACCCCAGGGAAAGACTGGGTCCTTCAGCACCATGAACTATGTTCCTCTCACTCTGCATAACACAGCAGACATATTCCCCATATTTCTTACATTGAATAAGAAAGTTCGACATAGAAGGGCTGTCTGTCTGAGATATCTGTAAAGTACCTGGCGTTCTTCCCATACATGTCGGTGAATTGATAACAGTAATTTTAATTTCTTTCTCTTTATTGCTGGCAACCAAGATGCTTTTATACAGACAGATATGATACTGTGTACCCTGATGGTTTATACACTAGGCAAGTAATGCTCTGGACCTTGTCTACTGCTCTCATTTACTTAGCTCAAGTTTTTTCATGAATTATTTTGTATATATGTATTATACAACTGCTTGCTGCAGAGCTCTGGCCCATGTTGTTGCCACATCTTGGTGGACAGCTCTTTTTTCCCATGCAGTGCATACCCAAGCAGGGCAATCAATGAGAGAAAATAAGGATCAGGCTTAATGCCCTCAGTCTGCATAATCGGAACTGGCACTGACCTTGAAAAACAGAAGAAAGAAAAAAATATGAAGATTTATTTGCCACCCCCACAAACTGTTCCATAATTGCGCAGATGCTAGATCTGATGCAAAGGGAGATTTTGGAAAATGTAGCTGGAAGTCCCAGAGAAAATGGGGCCATCCCTTTTGAGTAGCAGCTCACAGTTAGATTAAATTATGCTGATCGTTATGCTTAGACAGGAACCCACAACTACAATGTCAGAGACTGTCCTAGAGCATGTGCAGAGCAGCTGAAATATTCTGGAAATGGGAAAATTCAGGAGTTCACAGCAAAACATGTGCAAAGTGAAGTGAGTGAAAGATCTGAAAGTTGGCATCATTTTGGGAGATTTTCATGAGGACACCAAAAGAGAGCACACTGCTAGGATGAAGAACTTTTTCTCTACCGTGTTTCAAACTCTTCTTCCAAAGCATGGGACAATATATTGGTCAAAAAGAAATGTACATTTTGCCTGAAGAATAGCTGACGAAAAACTGCATTGCTTTTACTGCCACTTCACAGGGGCACTCATCCTCTTGCCATCTCTTACATGGAAATTTTTTTCTGGAACAATTCAGTTTAGGCAACAGAAAGTTGTATGACTGGAGAGAGAAGTGGCCCATCTACCTGCCTTCAGGTTTCAGATGCCATCTGCTCCGTCTACTGTGGTTTCTGATTACCCCTGTCTCGGTATCCTCACTCTCTACCATGTCCTGGAGGCCAAGTGCCTCAATGAGGACAGCATATTATCCTGACAAGTCATCACCTTCCCCTTCAGATGATGAACCAAGACTCACAGCAAGTCAGCTTTTGTCAGGTTTTACATTTGTGGCAATTACATTTATCCTCATCTTTCTTCTCAGTTCATTATGTCATGCATCTCCATTCATCATCCTCTAAGGCACCAGTCTGATACTATTAGATTGTGACCATGCAGATCAATCACGATGGAATCAAAGAATCATAGAATTGTTTAGGTTGGAAAAAACTCTTTAAGATCATCAAGTCCAACTACAAACCTAAAACTGCCAAGTCCACCACCAAACCATGTCCCTAAGTGCCACATCTGCACACATTCTGAATACCTCCAGGGACTCTGACTCAACCACCTCCCTGCGCAGTTAATGTTCCAATACCTGAAGCCCTTTCAGTGAAGAATTTTGCCTTAATATCCAATCTAAAACTCCCCTGGCACAATTTGAGGCTGTTTCCTCTTGTCCTATTGCTTTTTAATTGGGAGTAGAAACTGACCCCCACCTCATTACAACTTCCATTCAGGCATTTATAGAGAGTGATAAGGTCCCCCCAAGCCTCCTATTCTCCAGGCCAAACAACCACAGCTCCCTCAGCTACTCTTCATAGGACTTGCGCTCCAGACCTTCACTTGGGCTCCATTGCCCTTCTCTGGACACACTCCAGCACCTCAATGTCCTCTTGTAGTGACGGGCCCAGAACTGAACACAGGATTAGAAGTGCAGCCTCACCAGTGCTGCATACAGGAGGACAATCACTGTTCTGGCCCTGCTGGCTACACTGCAGCTGATACAGTCCAGGAGGCAGATATTGGCCACAGCTGACCAAGGAGGCATAGTAGGACCAAGGCAGGGAAAGACATCCTGCTCCCCAATTCCTCTCTCTCCCTTCTACTGCAGTTCTTTCCTCAACACACACTCCTAGACTTGTCCGACTCAAGTATTTTGGTGTCTCAATAACATGAGGACAGGTGTTTTGATTTATGCCATTTTCTTCTTCCAGTCTGAACTGAACAATGTGAAAGGAAACTCAGGAGAGGAAATCCAGAAACAAGATCATGAACCATCACCAAATGGCAAGTGTCTTGCTCTCATGTACAGTAGGATCCCTTTAAGCTATTCTACATGTAAAGTGAATGCATGGGATGTGCAGAGAAAAGAAACCTCATGGCAACAAAATTGATTGAGGTCATTGCTCCTCATATTTTCATTGAAGTGTGGTTAAATCATATTTTAGCCCAGACTCTTATATCTCTATTCAGATAAGTACTATGGTACTGCTATAAATGGTTAGGATCTTACCCTATTACCTCTTAACTGGTTTGAGGAAAACAAAAGGCATATTTTTTAAAAAGTCATTTCTCACTGTAAGGGCTCTGTGGCTGGGTAGTCACAGAACTCTGGGGCAACATGCTGAATGATACGCATCTAGATGAAAAAATACATGGGCAGCAGGATAGAGGAATCAAATGCTTTGCAGGAACAGTGTAGATGAATGCTATTTCTACATAGAACATAGCAGGTGAATTTGCTTTAATTAATGATAAATTAGACCTGGGGAGTGAGCCAACATCGGTTGTGAAGTTCCTAAGCATACGATAATTTTTTTTTTTTAAATGAAAAACCACTTAAAATTCAGTGTGTGTTCTGCTGTTGGAATGATGAAAGACTGTGAAACACAAGCATTCAGACTTTAGGATGTCTGTAGGTACTGTTGTGATTTGAACAACATGGTGCTAAGTATATCAAAATCCCATGAAGGTCTATAATGGTCCTACATACTACATGTCTAGTATCTGTAGTGCTTGGCGAATTTAGCTCTCGTATATTCCTAGTATGCAGGCTGAGGTTTCAAATTACTGATGAAGCCTTCCTCTTCTTTAAATGTAGTATTAAGAGTATCTTTGTGTTCTGAGCAATATCACCTTTTTTTAGATCTGTCCATTCATCATAATATTGTGCCAGGGTTTCTTAGGTAAACTTGATTGACAGACACCCATCTTTATCCTCTGCATGGCTGGAGGTCAGCACTGGTGGAAGGTAATGCTTTTTTAATTAGCTGCTAGGGTATTAAATTTCCTTTGTGTGGATTGCATGTTGCATTCCTGCGAGTCACTATCTGAAGAGACGATCTTTGCATTCTATGTTTAGTGTAACACAGACAAGTGGAGAAGAGTCATAAAAGATTCATATCAAGGATGTTTATGAAACGTCTTGGATCTAGACAACATCCAGGTTTTCCAGCAGTGACTATAAGAAAAGAAAAACAACAGCATTAAAATGATAACAGAATCAAATCCAAAGACACACTTTACAGCTTGCACCAGGAATCACAAAGTCAAAATACTGGCTATAAATTGTGGATGCCATCTCAAGTCCTTCACAGATACTGACTCCTCAGCTAGAATCAAACAGATCAAAAAATTTGTGTGCAGATAGGGACAACAAATTATCTCTTCAAGATGACAGTAATCTATAGAATACCTTTGTACCTGGATTTATGTTTACCTGAGATCACCCAGTGCATAAATAGGTGATGGCAAGAGCTCTAAAAATTTCCAACAATCCTCTAATAAAGTAGGGGTAATTTTAAGGAAAATGCAGTAGATGTGAATATTTATACAAGACTGTTTCTAATAAGCTTACAGTAGACTAAAGATGAAGGGAAATTGAAGAATAAATGGAAAGACAGGGCTTCATCCTCCTAAAACTTATCTAGAATCATTTGTCTTCATGCAAATGAAAATATGGACTAAGCTAGGCCTATGATAAAAATTTTTGTGAGATTCCAAAACTCAAGGACTTCCTTAGTAGTATTCAGCCAACTGCAGTTTAAGGAACAATAGCAGGTCACTAGTGCAGCTAGTACTAAGGGTACTATTCAAAATGGGGTTTACCAGAACCAAACAGTGTACTTAATATATGAATGCAACAGTGAATTTTTGTAAAAATGTCCCCTTTTTTTTCTAGTTGGAAGTTCCACCAATAAAATATTTTCATAATTAAGTACACCCATAAAATTTTATCATAAATAAGTACTTCCTCCTACAACTAATTCAATAAAGCTCTCTCTCAGGCAGGTACTCATTTACACTTATTTTATCCCAGCAATTCAGAAAAAGTTGAACAATATGAGGCCATACATTCTGTGCATATAAACAGTGAGATCTGGCCTTAGTTATATCCCATAGCGTGTAGAAGCATGTGCATATGTTAGGTGTAAACATTCATAAATATACTTCATCCTTCCCTTCAATAAGTTGATTAAATGTTTTCACTGGAACTGGAGAATTGCTAGTTGGAATAACATTTCCTATGATAATGTCCCAGCGAGACAGAGAGGCATAGGCTGATGATAAATGCTGCTTGCACACAAATTAGTCTGACTGTAAAGGAAAGGGCATTACAGACAGGACTGGAAACACACTGATCTCTAGCTAGGTCCAGGTGGTCTAGCCAACTCATTAGCTACACTGCAGAAAGCTAAACAACAATGCCTAATAATGTCCAGGATAATCAAATGATGCTGCAAATAGGTTATTTTGAATCAAACTACAGGATGTTCAGAGAAGTTTGTAAATGATTCTGTCTGTTTCCCCAAGCATATTCTTTGTGAATAATATCATGTGATATGTGTCATGTGTGAAGACAAACTTCTGTAAGATATTCCAAGGTTTTATCTGAAGTTGAATCTGTTGCCTCACTTTTTCCTCTGGTTTTACACGTGCACACACAGAATCATAATGCTTATTAGTAGAATCTATGTGCAAAATTTTAGGTAAGTTTAACAAGTTACTTTTGTTTGTATGTGTATATGATGTTGGGAAAGGAAGCTATAAGAGGGGGAAATAATATCTATGTGTACTACTCAATTTTTTGATAATATGGAGACCATAGTTTTCTAAACAAGAATTTATTCTTTATGAAAAAGGAGACAAATAAACAGAAATGTAACTTAAGTCTTCATTTCCTATTTTTATAGGACATTTTAGAATTTCGAATTTCTTTTTTATGGCTTCAGAAGTTTGCTTAATTGATTTTTCTATTACTTACTTTTCCTAACCTGTTGGCTTTTGTATAGCATCATGACAAGTAATATCTGTGTGCACTGATTTCTGGATTCTTGGTTATTGCCAGCATGTGTGTACAGTGTAAAAAACATGGTGTCTGTGTTTTAAATATATAATACACTTTTTGTTTGAAGATAGGCTCCAAGACTGAAGGTAGCATGTCAGTGATGGGGCAGGATATTTATTGGATTTTTTTACCTGTTCTTTCTGTAGTGATTCTAATTTGGGAGAGCAGAAAAAGAAAAGTTGTCTTTACTTTTCCATCACGCTTAATTGGCTTGTGGAAAATGCAGGAGTCTTGCTCAAGATTTGTAAATAAATACACCATTATGTTCCTCATTAGTTTGAAGAATACCTGTATAAGTGCTAGCTGTCAGATACAATAAGTACCCCCCTCCTTTTTTGCTTATATAATAATCCCAGCATTCAAAAGACTAATCACTACACACTGATATACAAAGCATCTTATTTCCTCGTCAAATTTCCCTGCCAGGCTTAGCCATGCTTGTCAACTTCCCAGATCCCCCTTTCAATACCTGGTTTATTCTTAGCATCTTGCCAAAATGCATTCCTGGGAGTAAACCATGGAAGAATGAAGTTCTAATTTCTTTATCTCACACAAGAAGAGTTTTCTACCCATGCTCATGGGAAAGGTCACAGGCAATTTTGGCTGCAGGTTCCCTTAAAAGAAGCAAGCATGCACGGCACATTGGGGCCCTTTGTCTATAAATACAGATGACCACCAAAGATGACAGAGAGAAAAAAAAGGAAAGGAGAAGAGAGGGTCGGAGAGGGTCGGAGAGGAGAGGGTCGGAGAGGAGAGGGTCGGAGAGGGTCGGAGAGGAGAGGGTCAGAGAGGAGAGGGTCAGAATAAGAATAAAATTAAGAACAGGAAAATGAAAAGAAACAGGAAAAAAAAGAAAAAGAAAGAGGGAAAAAGAGAGAAAAAGAAGGAAGGAAAAAGGAAAGGAAAAGGAAACCGAAAAGGAAAAATAGGGGAAACAATGAAATTGATCAAGTAACAACATGATCTTCTCTATTAGCACTAATGTCAGCTATAGCTTCGAGGTAGTGCCGAACTGCCCTGTCCACTAACCCTTAGCTCTTTGGTATTTTTCTGGTCAAAGCTGAACCTCCCCAGTTTTCCTGGACAGGGAACCAAGGCAAACACTGTTGTGCCTAGCTCACACCCAACACAATGCAGAAGGCCAGAGAACTACACATAAATGATCATGGTTTATCTATTCTTTGGATACATGTGGCTTGCAGGTTCTGATGCAGCATGAAGCACTGTGCCTCAGGTCTGTACTCTTCAGCAAGTTTCAGCAAATCTCCATTGAGTTAAATCAGTATATCCCTATGGAGCAAGAGCTGAAAATGATCATTTACTGACTTTCTAAGCATTGCCTAAGTGAATTAGGGATGGATTATTAGATTCACTAATGAGAGTCTGACTTTTCTTGTAAAACTAAGCTTATTGATTTCACATTCTTACCTATTCTTTTCTGATGGTTTATTTATTACTAAAACACTCAATTATTATATGTTCCTTATATGATGTAAATGTCACTGTAAACAGAACAGCAAATAGAAGGAAGAACCATAGCATTTCAATATTGTTTCACCTCCTACTTGATGTCTGTCATGGATTTCACACAGTAAGTTCTGCATCAGCTGAACAACCTGAAGCACAGCCCTCAGGAGGCTAAGTTGCAGATGCCTTCCTTCCCCACAAATACACCTCTGGTAGTTCCCAAGCCCACACTTTCCAGGCACATTTAGAATACAGTGCAGGATTCGCCAGCTCCTACCTGAAAAGTATTATTTTTTCCAGATAACAGTATATGAAAGATAAAACATGTTGAGATGCTGTGTTTCTCTCTGTTCTCTAATTCTGACTTTCACCTTATTTATTTGTACTAAATTCCTAGGCAAGTCCGGTATAATAGTTTACTATGTCAGGAACTATATTACTAATTTTCTCCACTGGCAATAAAACAAACATTCTTTGCAGCTTTGCATTAAACCTACCAAAGGAAAGGGAATTCTTTTCAATAAGGCAAATAATCCTGGATTAGACTGGATTAGAACTTCGCTGTTTTACTCAGTGTAAGTCAAAATTATATTCACTATATAACCAATGACCTACTTAGAAAATTACGATGACAGGTTTCTATGACCAGGGGTTTGTGGTTTTCTTTAAAAAATTACTCCCAAATCTTGACAGTAGGATGAGTCTAGCTCTATGGAGACCAAGGGGAAAAAAACAGGTTGATTCACAGTGTATAGACTATGTATATGTGGATAATGCTTCTGGCTGACAATCCATTTTAAAAGGAGGAGACAAGATACAAAGGCTCCTTCACTGTATTGAGGTTGGACCAAAGAGTGGTGCAGAGACAGAACAGCTCCTTCACAGCTAAAGACCGTTCTCAATTCTCCCTCTCTCTTGTTTTTATCTCCCTCTCAAGTTACCACATTTTCTGTTCCCCTCATGCCAGTGCAGTAGTGCTGAGGACAAGTGAGATAATGCTTGGCCCAAATCCAGGCAATCATTTTGGAGTAATTAGTTTAGGTACTGCACACCCAGCCCATATTTATTTTTTTCAGGTAGGTATCAAGTTGCTTACATTACCTGATTACCTGCCTGTGTGCGGATAGCCAGCCCCAAGGTTTAGGTAAAGCTTGTCCCCAGGTAGCAAGTGAGGGTTTAATTGAACGTATCAGTTTGGTTTGGGAGATTTGGCTCTGCTGCAATGACTTATTTCTCCTCCTTAGGCTGTATGCATTCTCCCTGTTGCAGTTCAGCTTTTTTGGCACTTTTAGACCAAGAAGAGAGTCCATGTTGTGATGACCTTGGAGCTGCTGTTAATTCTGACATTCTTATGGGGTTTTTTTTGTTCTTCCATTTATTTGGAGAGTTGGAAAGAGCAATGTGCATTATGACGGCTAAGCAATTTTTCACCCTGAGGAACCACAGGCACATGCAGCTGGGTGTGCTGGGGTTTTTTAAAGGTACACAACCTGCATACCCCACGCCTTCCCACTAATTTCACAGAAATTAGGCTGTTGTGTATCAGAAACACACATTCAGTCCCCACATGAGAAATACTATACAGGGACAGAGGATGACTGGCATTGACATGCACTGTACACAGATGGCTTCCTTGTTCAGACAACTTTTCCCACTTTTACTCCTTTCCTGACCTATCTAGTGATTCCTGACCAATCCTTTGCCACACTTGCCCATGCACCCCTCTAACCCAGGGTCTTCTGAGTGTACATTAAGCAGCAATAATGTCTTGCCCATGATGCTTTGCTTACACACCTCCTCCTTGACCATGGAGGACCCCTCAAAGTGTAGGAAGGAGCTCTATCTCCACCTTGTCCTCAATTCACCTCCCTGCTACAAATGTGAGCGAGGCTGCAGCCTTATGCCAGCTGTGAAGGTAGCCTTGTGCTGTGGATATATTTCCACCAGGAATTGGCCTGAGGCTGCTAACAGTTTCACAAAGACAAGAAAAGAGCTAAAGAGCTGTTGGATGCTGAAGGCTTCCAGCCAATACTAGCCTGGATCAGGTACAGATTGGCAGCTTCAAGGTGCACGGCTCCAGTTTCCCATTACCAATTCCCCTGAGCTGCTCAGTCTCCCATGGTGAAAGCTCTAATTTAGGAGAAATCCTGTAGGGCTGCATTGTTCTTGTCCTGCCTGCTTTGTTTCCAATTTTTAGCAGCAAGACCATGATGTCTTGCAACCAGCTGCCCGCTGACTCTTGGGTGAATGTAAGCAGGCATCCAGAGAATAGTTCAGCTCAAGAACAAATGCTCTGGTCGCTATTTATGTTCCTAGAAATCAGAGCAAATAACAGTATTTCAGTCAGTCCCATTTCACCTAGCTGATTAGCTTTGCAATCAGTGTGTGAAAGAACTTGAACTCATCAGCTACTCAGAACTTTGAATAGTATAACCCAAGCAATGGGAATAAGAGTGGAAAGGCAATTATATTTCTTTATACAACTGATTGCAAAGAAAAAAATCAAATATATTTGCGGTTAGAACTTGATTAAGCTTGGAGCAGAGGTTCAAGCTGTTCCTGCAAGAAAAGGTAATTATGTTAATATAATGTTTTTTTAAGAGGGACTTTGGTAATTTCAGTGTTCCTTGATTTCTTTAGAAGGCCAGGTTCTAGGCTGGCATGAACAGATTATTTCCTTCAAAGCTGGCAGAGCTCTGATAGTTTCAGCCAACAGCTGAAAGTCTTGCTCTGCACTACATCAGTGCTATTATTAAATTACAATTTTCATCTAGTAAAACTAAGTAGATCAACATGGTCATGGCTGGCTCCATGTTTTTCAGCAGCGTAGTAGAAATTGGATGTCACTTTCCTGTGGACAAGGGTCTAGGGACAGGATCCTTCTGCCAATGGAGACTGTAGGAGAAGAAAGGCATGTTTAAGATGGAGAAATGGGGGGAGCTGGGCTTCTTGCTGCCCCTACAGCAATCAGGGGAATAAAGGGGAAGGAGCGTGGTTGTTTCAGAGGAAACTATAATGTCCTCATGGCCAGTGGTAGGTACCCCCACACCCTTGCCCTGTGCCAGCCCCAGGCAGGCAGGTCCCAGGGGAGTGCTGCATGAGCACTGGCAGGATTACCTGACTTAAAGTAGCTCTTTTTTCATTCAATAGAAGCCTTTGTATTAGAGATGGGCAAAAACCAGAGGTCCGTATCAGCTGGAGGAGAGGGAAGGTCCTACGACTAAAACGAAAACATTCAGCTTGATACATGTTGGATTTTCTGGGCTCACTTGATAACTAAGGAACGATGGTGAAACAGACTCCTGATACTACAAGCAAGCCTCACTTTCATTACATTTTTCTAGCAAAATAAATGCTGATGGTTTCTCTATTCCTTCAACTCCTTTCTGAGCTCTTTCAGTTTTTTTAAGAATCCATACAAATGCATTTGTTGGATACATTTTCTGGCAAAATGTTAAAGAAGGTAAATAATGCAATAATTTGTTTCTCAGATAATGGGGCTATATCTGAAGCAAAACCAAGAAACATCAAGATGAGTTTGCATGGGTCAATGAAAAAATCTGGAAAAGCCCAAAGATGTGGAACAGTGGATCACCTTGTCCTCTAACCCACTACATTGCATGATAGCAAGTTAAATTAGTTAGAAAGACAAGGATCTGTAGTTTTTTAAAAACAAACAAACAACAGAATTAGCAATGGATAATCCAAATTGTGCCACTGATGTTAAGAAAACCATCATTAGGAATATTATTCTTTCTCACCAAAAACAGTGTCAGTGGGGAAGATATACTTCTTGAGGAATAATCTGAATGCAACAAAGACATAATCTAGTCATTATTTTGGATACAGTTTTCTGAGTGCTTGTAAGGGTATAGTCTTATGACTGAATTTGGTTTTGCAGCAAGTTCGACAGTCCAAAATGCTATGTTATATGTATTTTACTTTTTGCTAACCTACTATTCAATGGAGAGATTAGAAAAGGATGTAAAAATCATCAGACATAAGGTCTGACAAACCGTTCATCTCAACACCCTGTAAAGATAATTCTCAGCCATCTAAAATGGATTGAAGAGGTTCTGGCAGATAAACAGACTGGCAATAAAAATCTCTAGGGAAACATTGATTTCCCATAATTCCTAAAGAAAGAATGGATTACAGAAAACAACAGGCTGCACAGGTGTACCATCTTCAGTACACTATTTAAATCTCAGTGTTGTCCCTGAAAAGAAAGTGTTCTGTTATTCCACAATAAGGGAAACTACAGACAAGGTAAGTTTGCTCAGGAAAGAGCTAAATAAAAACAAATTTTTGTACTTTAAAACCAGACAAAAGAATCCATTAGAATTTTTCCTGTTGTCTGGAAATGTTCAAAATACATTTGAAAAAGAAAATAACTGTGAATAGACAGAAACACTCTGAGGCACTGTTAATCATTGATATCTTCATGATGGGTTTGTCTGCAGTTGCACCTTATACCTGGAGAAGAGATATGTTGTGCAGATTTAGGAGCTGTATGGATGGAAAAACATCACCTTGAGATCTACAGTTCCTTCTGTATTTTTTTTATTTTCTGGAAAAAAAGGACCTCACAATTACTTGCTTATGGTCCATATTTTGAAAATGGGATGGGGAAGAATGTTCTGTCACTTCCTGCCCTTTGGCTGTGTTAAAAAGCAGCAGCTTCGTAATCATTATCTACGGCACTCCTGTCTCCACTCACTCATCTGGATCCACATCCCATGGAGGGACTATGGAGGGGCTCCCCTTAAGTCCAATTTTAGCATGTAATCTACCAATACTTAGAAAATAGATTTTTTTTTTTATCTGACTGTATGCAATAGAGAATTTCTGGTCACTTTTCAGCCTCTGTTCAGTTTTAAAAGGTTTGGAATTAATCAGCAAACTTGAGAAAAAACAAAATTGGGATGCTTTGAAGCTAACTCAGTCATCACTTTGACAACCAAGTAGTGCCTGCTCTAACAACTTCCTACTCCTTCTGTCCTAAATACTTTGTCTGTTGCAGTTTCGTAAAAACAGACATCTCATTTCATCAGTCCAACACTAACACGACTCTTCTCCTCCTTACTAGGTAAGAGGGAAGTATTTAATATGCTGGAACTCACCAGTAACTAAAGGTTACTTTAGTCTTGACAAGAAAAATTTTGACAGAAGAGAGAAATGGAGGAATCTTGTGAATGTTTGGAGTCATTAAATGTACAGCCGGGCACCCTCATATCTACTGTTACCAATTAACAAAATCCTGGCAGAAAATTGAGGAAACTTGCAATCCGATTCTGTAAATATTCATCCACGTGGGAAGGGCTGCACAGCTGAGTGGCCTTAGTGAGTTTACTGCCAATACCCATGTGCATAAAAAGTTCCCTATGTGCTTAAGCGCTTGCAGGAATCCTAATCTTTGCCTGTGCTGTCCACAAGTGTCTGACACGAAGAACACTTCTGAGACTTTTCATCACTTGTCATATTTTTGTAAATTATCCTAAGCATTTTAAAGTTTTCGTTATTCCAGTAGTTACCATGTTTACATGTAGACACACCAGATAGGTCATGGTATTTGACTTTGGACTTCTTTTTAATTAGTTTTGCTGACCAAGGACCCACTGTTGTTGAAACAGATGTTGCAGCCCAATAATAGCTCTCAGCTGCCAACAGCAAACTGTGGAACTCAGCCCCTCGCCATGCAGAACAAATGAGTGCAATAAGGAACCGGTGAGCTCCAGACAACAGGGACAGGCACTCCAAAACATATGCGTTTACCAGCTCTATCTCAAGGCACATAAAATTTCAAACTTTTTCTTTCTCATCTGCAACATAACAAATGAGGAACTATTTCTCAAAAGTGCACATAATGCCACAGAATAAATGTATTCTTTTAGTTCCTTTATCTTGCATATTTGTTTAACTATCTTAATTTTGCTATGAGTCACATGCAGCACAGATCAGACAGGCTCTTCCAGACTTGGAAAGAAGACCTAGTAAAGCTCAGCCTGAGGACTCAAATGAAGCTTCCAACCACTCATGTCCTGTTGAGACAGGTACAGAAAAAAACCAGTAACACTTGCTCTATATGGCAAAAATTCATTAGCTCCCTTGTGAACACACCTTAGTTATTCTTTAGAAGGACAGAGGTTCTGAGACAAAGTGCTGATCATCCTAAATCAATATTCTCCCCTGTATGATAACAAGATTCCATTTTTTTTGTCTTTTAGTTTAAATTGTTACTGTCCAGTTTATTTGTAACCTTCCTAAATCTTTTAGGCTATTTTTTTCACCTAAGAGTTATCCAGTACCATTAGCCCTCCTTATGTATGTCATTTTACACCATTAATAAAAATATTTCATTGATCAAGTACAGTGTTGATCTCTGGACATGTCTTTGTACCTGTTTGTCTTTCAAAAAGATCATTACTATCTTGCTTAGGTTGAGTGGCTGAATGGTATATTAATTTACTCTAGACATAATGATATTGTAGAAATAATGCATTTCCGTAAAGATTTCTAACCCATGTGCAAAAGTAGGATTATCAGTAAGCATGGCTACTTAACAACAGGTGAAAGCAGTCTTGAAAAGCAATGATGTTTATGCATTGCTGGTGGAGAGCAAATTAAATGACAGCTTGTGGTGTAATATGGTGTGAAATTACAAAAAAAACCCCAAGAACTCATAATTCACACGGTTACAGAAAACACAGAGCCACTAATTCTCATGTATAGTTACCATAGGGCTCAACTTGGGAAACTGTTCATTTTTTAGTATTTTAATACCACAAAAATGCCAACAAGTCACAAAGGATTCAAGGAAAAAAAAAAGAAAAAAAAACAACAAACAAAATCAGTTAAGGGAAAGCTGAGGAAGAAAGACTGCTGGGTTAGCATAACATCAGTGATATGGGAGTGACTACATGATGGAGGCAAACAGAGCATCCAGCTGAAAAATGGGAGACAGGATGCAATTCTGCAAATAACTTGATTTGGTTAAGCTATATTTTCTATCCTAACAAGGGTTTTTCCAGCACCGTCAGTGAGATTTCCAAGTTCCATCCATCACTTCAGAGTGCATCTAATTTTGAATGTCACTGTGATTTGTCCCAAAACCCCTTCTGATATCTCAGCATTATTATTTACAACTATCAGAAGTGTTTAAATCAGAAGTAGATAAACATCAGGGTGAAGAAAGGTCACCCAACATAGACCAGGCTGCTGGAAAAAGGGATAAATCCATCTTCCCATCATCTCTCCCCACCTCCTCCTTTCTGCCAGTGCAACCAGACCATGAATGGCTGCTTACAAATGGTTTAGGCAAACCAACAGTCTCCCCTGGCTCACCTGAAGACCATACAGTCTCCAAGGACATCAGGAAGGAAGCACCAGGCTCAGGCAGCTGAAAGAACCTGCCATGGGGACACCTTTTCCTGCCAGGGTGTCCTTAGTGCTGAGCAGTGACAGGAACAAGCTAATGAGAACTCAACTGAATGAGGAGTCTGCTGTTTCCTCACGTCCTCTATAGCTGAAAAAAAGGTGGCAGTAATATTTGGATATCCACTAAATCTATGAGATCTTGATTTTAATGGGCACAGTAAAAACAAAACGAAAAGAGAAGAATTTAGAACAAATACTGGCTTGGAAACCTTTCTATAACACATATATAATACATAAATCTGTCTAGTAAAGCAAGTACCTGATAGATTAAAAAGCTTGTTCATTCCTGATCTGGACAAAGCACAGTAGACCACGGAAGCCACAGTCTTTCTGCTCTTCCTGACAAATGGAGTTTTCCCTGCTCACGGTGATTGAGAATGCCGCTCTGAAGATCATTTCCCAACCTCACTGTTTTGATCAAGTTACAGCTCTCTCTCTCTTTGCCTCTCTGCCTCATCAAACATAAGCTAGGAGGCTTCATTTCCCAGCCTGCTCTTGTCTCAGAGTCAGCAGCAGGAGCTTGACTCCCCCTTAATCCATCTGTGTTGAATTTTTATGTTTGTAAGCAACCACATTTGTGTGACTCTTGACATTGGGAAGAGTTTGCTGTAAACATCCACAAAATAATATTTTTTCAGACCTTTTCTTAAAACCCATTTGCCCTTATGCTCATGGAAGAATCCAGTAAGGCTTCTGACAGGCTGAGACCTCTGCTCGTCTGGCTGACAGACCCTGCCCATACTTGTACTCCCTCTGCAGTGTCTTTATTCTGCAGTTCTTAGACTTGATACCACGGTCTTACAGTGGTGACAAAGCCAACCAAGGGTGCTCCTGCTTCACCCCAGACTTAAGCAGAACAGAGCTCAAGATCAATCAAACAGTTTACTGTTTCCAGCTTGTAGTAGTTTACCTGGCTGTAAGCGCCTATGACTCCCTACAAGTCAGATCTTTCAGGTGGCCCTATTTACAGTTCCCAAAGCATAATGTGTTCCCTTGACAGTGCAATGGCATTTAGAGACACTAACATGGAAGCATCCCCACTCAAAATTGTAGAATGGAGAGCTTTAAAATGAATTGTAGAATTTTCCTCTCATGCAACAACTTTCCCCACTCTTCTACAAAAAAGAGCAAACTCTTTTTGTTTGTGTAAGGTTTCATATACTCAATCCCCAAGAGAAAGAGAAAAAGTAAGAGGAAGAAAGAAAAAAGAAGGAAGGAAGGAGGTGGGAAAGAGAGAGGGATGTAAAGAAAAATAGAAATTAAGGTATCCTGCATATGGCAGGAAAGTATCTGGGTCATGTCTATAGCAGAGAGAATGAGGGTCACATTCCCAGAGATGCATAAATGTTACTCCTAAGACAGGAGGTATGATTAATTTTGCTATCCTAAAAGGAAAGGTCTCATTTGGACTTCCTGCCAGCAAAGTAGACAAACTGTATTGCAGACACGTATGTAGCAAAAGAGTTTTCTATTCCACTTTTATTTTGCTGATGGTTGCTTAAGCATGTGTGGACCTGGCTCCTGCAGCATCCCAGAAGGCTGGCTACAGGGTCCTGGAATGGACAAGCACAGAGGAATCAGCATTGCACTCCAAGGTTGAGTGTTAAACTGTCGTGCAGAGAAAGAATTGAGCACGTTTAATGCCGTAATCTTAGTCTACCGATAATTGTTCTGCTGCTGGGGAAGTCTGACACAGATAGCTGCCTCTGCAGGCACATGTCTCCAGGTTAAAAAGTGGCCAAGGATGTCAAATGGAACATAATGCAGCAAGATGGAAATGGGAATCAGAGTAAAACACGAGAGCAGTGCAGACCTGCTAGTTTTTACCTTTCTCTATCTAACCCACAGATCTGTAGCAGTTTTTAAAGGTATGTAACTTGTTTCTGCATATGAGTGTTTTTAAGTGCAATATATGCTCTTTGTTTTCATGCATCAAGCACTTAACTTAAAATATCCATACATCCTTGTGTGCCTTGCCTATTAAAAGTATCTTAGAAATGAACTAAGCTTTCTTGCTTTGAGTATAAGATAGTAACTAACTGAAGGCAATTATGAAGAATTCTCCTTTACTGGCATACTATTCCCTTAATATCTTTCTTGAGGATTTTGTTTTTCACAGGTCTGTGGGACTTTTTGCTTTCTTCTGGAGCATCTGGAGGAAGTCAGCCCTGGATCCAGATTTCAACCTGGAGAGTAGCACAAGCCTGTTCCAGGAAAGCAGTTCCCCTGTTCCTCAGAGAATTGTCCAGACTTTAGAGGTTTGTCTACATTCTTCTCTGCTATAGCTAGGTGTGTAGTCAGGCATTTTTGTTTTCTTCTCTAGCAGAGTACAACAACATTTCTGCATTTTTATATTTTGAAATCTATCCTGTATCCCCAGTGCTGTTCCTTTCCCTGTTGCTGGCATCCATAAGCACGTGTAACAAAACCCGGGAGGTATTTTCAAGGACACTTGTTTTTCTTCCCCAGACTGCACTCTCGCAATTGTAAAACCTTCCTTTTCTCTTCTAGTGCTGCAGTGATTTCATGATACACAAGAAAAACAGTGATATAAAAGCATCTTTTAATTCCAGCATTTTCTCTGCCCTGCATGCCATGGCCAGCAAACTCAGAAGCCCAAATGTTGAGTTTTTCCAGCAGAAGCAAGCTCCGAGATCACTCTAAATTACAGAGAGGGGCTGAGCAGAAGGAAAAGAAACATTTCAACTGGAGGTGAAATCCCTCATTAGGTTAGAGGGGCATTTTCTCCAGTAATTTGGGTGAAGGCTATCTTGCAGGCACAGTAACTAGGAAATTATATGGATCATCAAGAATAATAACATAAAGGGTCCCGCACTTGGGTGACAACAACACCATGCTATAGGCTTGGAGCAGAGTGCCTGGAAAGCTGCCCAGGAGAAAAGGAGCTGGGGTGCTGGTCAACAGCCATCTGAACATGAGCCAGCAGTGTGCCCAGGTGGGCAAGAAGGTCAATGGCATCCTGAATTGTATCAGAAATAGTGTGGCCAGCAGGACTAGGGAAGGGATTGATCCTCTGTACTTGGTGCTGGTGAGGCTGCACCTCGAATACTGTGACCAGTTCTGGCCTCCTCACTACAGGAAAGAAATTGAGGTACTGGAAAAAGTCCAAAGAAGGGTAACTGAGTTGGTGAAGGGTCTAGAAAGTCCTATGAAAAAGGGCTGAGGGAGACGGTGTTGTTTAGCCTGGAGAAGAGGAGGCTCAGGAGAGACCTTATCACTCTCTACAACTACCTGAAAGGAGGTTGTAGCCAGGTGGGAGTTGTCCTCTTCTCCCAGGCCACTCGTGACAGGACAAGAGGAAATGGCCTCAGGCTGCACCAGGGGATGTTCAGGTTGGACATCAGGAACAATTTCTTTACTGAAAGGGTGATTAAGCATTGGAAGAGGCTGTCCAGGGACGTGGTGGAGTCGCCATCCCTGAAAGTGTTCAAGAAACAAGTGGACATACTGTGGTTTAGTTGACATGGTGGTGTTCTGTCAAAGGTTGCGCTCGGTGATCTGGGAGGTCTTTTCCAACCTTAATGATTCTTACTATGTGATTCCATCCCTTATAAATCAACTAAATTTTTATTATTAGAAGTTACTTGATCTATGAAACATGTAGGTCTGGGGCAATAAAGAGTGAAAGTTGATATTAAAAAGCAAGGGAAAAGGGAGAATTAAAAGCAAGGTGAGGGAAGTAGATAGAAGGCCAACTGTTTCTATGTTATGCCCGGTGGAAGCCAATAGGTCTTTCAACATATATCTAGACCACTTTTATTAGATTTTAGAATGAAATTAAACAATCCATGTTTTGTTTTGGGGAAGGCACACTGAACTTACTGCCATCATCATACCAGCAGAACTAACCACAATTAAAATTTAAACAAGAGACAAGGTCTTATATTAATTCTTGAAGAAATGATGTGCAGTTTTCCATTCTGAAAATGGAAGTGTTGTAACCATATCTATAGATAAGTTTCTGTTGCACAGAAACACAACACAGAAAAGGTGCTTCCTTTTTCTCTACTGATCTCCCACAATAGCCTGTCCAGCAAGCCATCACCTTGCGTTTTGGTCGTGCTGTTATGTCCGCACAGAAGGAGAACCACGCTTGGGTACCGCCTTGCATAAGCACACCATGAGGGGAATAATGCCATTAATCAAAAATGTTGTCTGGGAAAGAGCTCAGTATAAAGTATGAGAGGAGGGTGCAAACCTCACCCAAGAGGAGGTTTCAGTACTCTGTCTGCTGCCTTGGGCTGCCCTCTGAAGGCTGAAGACAAATCCACAGCCCCTGATGTAAAACATTGCTCTCGCCCTGAGCACATTATTTGGAATGAAACTCCAAAGTTTTGCTTCTGGGTAACACTGGGAAAACAAAACAAAGAGAGCATAACTTGCAAAGGTTTTGAAGAAAAAAACCTACAAAGCCTAAGGGGACCGTATGTGGGGCAGCCACTCCCTGTTCCCACATTAACAAAAACCCTGTAGCACCGAAGAAAACTGAAATATCAAAAACTGTCTGATGTATACTTTTTAAAAAGTGATTGTAGGAATTAGAAAAACAGGGAGTTTTAAAGAAAGAAAATGTTGGCACCGACTGTATTAGTAAGTTAAACTGAACCACTCTGCTTTTTGTCTGCCTGAGGCTTAGAACAAGTTGGCACTTTATAAAAGAGATTCTGACCTGTATTGTTCTTATGCTGTCCTTCCCTATGACTGCATTGAAGAGAAACATAAATCGCCCACCCTATGGCAGATACAGGCCTCTTTGTCCCTACTTAGCTCAATCCATCTATAGCAAGGCTTTGTATACACTAATCATATTTACTCCTTGTACTCATTCATAGTTTTCTTCATTCATGTTTCTCCTTATTCACGTTTGTAAAAATAAAGCATTTCAGCAACAAACAGTTTGCCCATCTTGGGAGGGAAAACAAAAGCACATATTTTTCAGTAGGTATCACACAGGCTTATTTGCAGTCCACATTGCTGACTACCTATTCTACACTACTAGAAACATGATTGAAACCATTAGTTCAATTTTAATGAACTCCATGTGCCAGTTGAGTTTTTTCTCCTGTAAAAAAAAATGTCCACCATATAATCCCACACACACATAATTGAGATAAATCCCAGTTTGGGCCATTTCTCAAATGTTTGGTTTAAGAGAATCCTTTCTAAAAAGATATTTGTGAAAAATAAACACAATTACAAATACATGATTGATTCTGCTTATTGCTTCTGCTAGGCATCAGGAAATGTGTGTGCATGTGTATTCATTTATACAATGATGCTCACAGCTACAGCGAATTATGGCATGCTACAGCCTTGAGTGTACTCTAAACCAAAATGCTTTCTCAGCCTGATTTCCTAAGGAAATGAATCTTATATCAACATGAGTAACTTCTGAACCCTTTGACCTACTTCAGCTAAATTTGACAGAGGTGATAGAGATCTCAAAGATAGCAAAGCTCCCACTGGTGTGGGAAAACAGGTGGCAGGCTAAAAGGAAATCCTATTATTGCCCACACCCTGGGTACGCAGCAGCACGACCTTGATCCATGTTAGACTTCAGAGCATCCAGAGGGACTCCAAATCCTGTGTTAGGCACTCAGTCCTATTAGAAAACCCAACTTGAGTTTCATGAACTACCTGCTTTTGTTTAAAAATAAACCATCAAATACCTTCTTTACTGATGCGCTCTGTAACAAACTAATTTCTTACTCCATTAATTTATCTGCCAAAATAAGATTTCTACAGTTTACTTGTGCCTCTTTTGCACAGTAGGTAGGATTAAACTAGTGATTCTGTTTCTGCACTTCGTAGATGAAGTTGAGGTACAGAGAAGTTAAGTGTGCCCTTCGAAGCTTCTAATGGTTTACACAGGAACTGGACCATAAGCCAGTGATGTCTATTCTGCCTTGTACAAGGATTTCTGAACTTGATGGGAGAAAAAAAAAAAAGCTTTAGAAAAGCCTCAAAGGTTTCTGGTTTGAAAAAAAATTCATATTAACATTTGCCCGTGTGGATGCCATTTTGCTTCCTCTGCAGTCCCAAAGTATTAGCAACCCACTTTATTAGTGCCTCTATTAGCAACCCACTACACAAAACCAAACTGCTTGAAGTAGGTTTTATCTCTACTTTCAGATGAAGGGTTTAGCTACTCACTGGTCAATACTACTGGTGAGATAAACCCTCTTGTTTTCACCCTAAAAAACGCTACAGTCAGGGCTGAAAGGTTCTTTCCCACATGGATACCAAGGTAGGAGAAATTTGTTCAGAAGAACAATACTGCAGCTGGTGTGTAGGAAACACAAAATAGGATTCTGTATTCTCTTTGCTCACCGTTATTTTTTGCACTAGTATGGGGTCCTAATGTTCATAGCAAAAACAGGGTGTCATAAATAGCAGAGTTTAACTCAGTTACAAGTCACGGAGCCCATATGACATGAAGCCTAATGGAAGTTAAAGACAAGACTCTTGTTCACGGGGTATGGACCTTGATCTGAATGCCTAAGTGCAGCAAGCTTGAATTTCTCTTCGTTTTCTGTAGGATATTCTTTTTTCCCTCTTCTGCTACAGAAAAGAATAACTGTTTGGAAAAGGAAATTATCTAGAGCAGAGTCTTTACTAACAGTAGAGCAGGGAGAAGTGCCTGTAACTCTCTCAGTGGCGTACAGGTATCACCTTTGACATGTGAGAGCACAGATGAGTTCAGCTGCATATGAAATTTCTCCCTTAGTTAAGGTACAATGATCATTTAGAAAGAGCACTCTGATCAAAGCTATACACTTGTCAGCTGGCCATCTTCAATTAAAGGACTTAAAAAATATTTTACTCGTAGAAGATAATCTCTCAGAAAACTGTTATAATTCAGTATTTAACCTATTTTTGAAATTACTCTGACTTGAATTACAGTAACTCCGACTGAGATGGGGCCCAGATGCCAGGCACTATACAAACACCTAGTAAGAAACTGCGGCTGCTTCTAGTCACGTACATCCTGATCCTGCAAATATTTAGGACTGAGTTTAACTTTACTACTGTCAGTATTAACGGAGCTGCTCAGGGAACTAAAGGTAAAGAGATGAGACCAACAAAAGCCAGACATTTTGAGACTGAAGTGTTTAGGTGTCTAATTCCCAAAGGTCTCAAGACGTTAATGTGGATCTGGCCTCGTACGACTTACAAACATCAATACAGCAAATCTTAAACAGACTCAAAATAAGTGCACACATTCACATCACTTGTCTTCTGTACTAGTGCAAGGCTATTTCCTACCATTTGCTCAGCTCTCCATGCACTGAGGGCTGCCAGTTACCCAAAGGAGACACCTTTGTTGCACTGAGGCAGCAGTCAGCAGAGAGACCGTCCCTTGGTACAGCCACTGCCCATAGCAGTATTTTAAAGATCGCTGTGGATTAAGACAGTGGAGACATTTCTTTCTTCTCCCCCTCTCTCCCTTCTCGTGAGGCTGCAGGCTGAAGTCCCCCTCCCCACCACATTCTCCCCTGTTTTCTCCCTCTCTTCTCTCACTTCTTTAAAAATACGGTTTTCTTTCAAGTCCTCTACAGTTACAGTGTTTTGGCCATCAAAGTCCCCTCCCAGCCATTTTCATTTACCTTGTGACTCTGACCCTTTGTAAGGCTGAGGATTTTCAGAGTAAACCGATCCCTGAGGTCCCCAAGGATGTTATTCTCATTTATTCACTCAGCCCTTTGAATGGAGCAGCCTGGGGTTGGCAGTGGTTCAGCAGCCCTGCATTCAGAGAGTACACAATTCTTTTTCTTTCAGAGGCCTTTCAAAATAAGGCCCAAGGTTTGCTGAGCAGCTTGAAGGGCTGTCAGTCACACAGCAAGCTATGTTTCACTCCCAGCCACCACTGGAAGTGATGAGCACAGAACAGAAAAGAGCAAGAAGCCCACAGTAACTGAAAAGGGCGATCCCTCAGGGCTATGCCTTCTTTGCCAGCATGGCACACTCTGGGGGCATCCATATCTGCCGCTACCGAGCCCTGCACCAGCCTGGCAAGGTCCCTGAGCACCAGGACAAGGGTCAGACTGTGGCCTCGACAGGAACAGCTGTACAATGAACACTCCCTTTCTTCAGGTGCATGGTGGACTGAGGGAGCATCTCTAATGCCATCTGCACATCCACTGGAGGTCGTTAACTCTGACAGCTGGTCCTACTTTTCTGGAGGGAAAAGACCACTTCTTTGCGTTTTCATTGCAAAATGTTTGGGAATGGTCCCCAGGGACTGATAAGACAGAGACACGTCTGTGAGTGTCCCAGAGGGAGGGAAGACTGTAGGAAAAGGCTCATGGTTATGTACCACTGTACCTGCCAACTGTTGTGTCACAAACGGCTAAAATTACCAGCCAGTCAATTATCTGATTATAGAGAGCCTTTCATTTGAGATTAAAAAGAAAAGAAAAAAAAAAGGAGAGGAGGGAAAAAAACAAAAAGACAAGAAAAAGAAAATCCTGGCTGAAAGCAATCTCTAGGTTACCAGCCTTAGTAGACATTGCATTCTTTGCTTTTTACTTTTGGCAGTGACGAACAGCAGAGTTAAAAAAAAAGTCAAGAAACTTGGGGAGAATAAATATTTTGCATTAATCAAACATTTTTCTACATCTCTTTCATCTAACACAGCGTGTTCTCATTTATCTCCCTTCTCACAAAAAGGCCTTATTTTTTAAAAGAAAGAATGATGTTAAGTTCTACGTTTTGATACAAAACAGTAACAATATTTAAAAAGGAGGGTTTTTTGTTTTCTTGAAATGGACTTTNCCATTTTAGTTCAACTGATTAAATAAGGAACCTTCTCCAGGAAAGTTATTCAGGTTTCATTAGTTTACAGTTGCCTTGGAATCCCTTTGAATTACAGCAAGCATAAATTAACATTCTGTCAGCTAACATCAGAAATACCTCTTTAAGGCTCCTGGACTCAACAACGGCTGCTAAGGTTTGGGAATAAATGTACGATGTGTCGGGGCTTCACCAGCTGGTTAATGACCTGTCGCAGTAGTTATAGGGCCCAAGATGAAGCTAAGGAAGATTAACTAATCTGGCCAGTCGCTGGTGCGCTGGCTTGGAGTGCTGAGCAGCATGGAGTGCATGATTGTAAACTTTATTGTTTGACCTCTACTGAATTAGGAGCTGGGGTTTTGGCGGGGAGGAGAGGGGGCTGGGGATTAATATTTTATTAGTAACGTTTCTAGCATTTATCCTTTCCTGTCTGAGTAACTAAAAAGGTAATTTCCAAACACAAGGGTCAGCAAAGCTGCATTTCTTTCAAAAAATACCATGTTCTCTACACACAAATCAAACAAACATAGTTCAAGCCACAAATTATTCTTGCATTACAACAGACAAAGCTGGGGCCAAATGTAGTTCGTCTTTTTCACTTTTGTCCATTCACATGGTTCATCCTTCAATTGCTAATCACCAAGCTACAGATGAAACCCCCCACAAAGTGATACTTCTGAAGCCAGTAGCTCCAAACTCCCTCGAAGTTTGATAAAATCTGAAACTTCTCTGGTCTCAGCCATCTCCATTGCATTTGATTTCCTATACAGGCAATGCGAAAGAGTAACAGAAAGGGAGAGTGTTCATATAAGATTGGCATGGCTACAAAAAAAAAAAGGTATGTTATTGTAAGTTACAGTGCAGCTAAAATGAATTCCCTTTTAACACATCTTAAATCCTTTCACTTTTATGCAACTGTTTAATTTGCTACCCAACCAAAGACGTACAGACACTATCTCTTAAGTATGAAATATTTTTATAATGAAACACTCATCTTCTGGATTTCTTCATATGAAAGGAAAAAGTATATCTGATGTTGAACATATTTTTCTAGTTGGTTTCTACTCTTGATAGGGGAAAAGAATTGGCAGAAAATATATTCCCTTTTTAGTGTTTTTCAAATTGCTACGAATCCTGTCTCCTGTCTCTCCCATGGTACTGACCAGTACCAGCTTGGGTGGGCATTTGTGGGGTGACCCACTTAATGCAGAAATTTCCTCCATTTCCAGGAGCTGACTGCATAGATGAAACCTAAAAGCATTTATGAATCTTCCAAAGTTCTTTCATTGAGATTTTCTGTTTGAACTAGATGTTCTCATTAACTCTAGAAATCTCGTTTCTTTTTTTTCTTCAATCCTTCTAAACTATCTATGTTACGTTAAAGAATTTCACAACCTCCATGAAATTTTAGAGTAACTAAATTCATGGTAGAGTGCTCTTAAGTCACATTTAGCTACCTTCTCATGCTGGAAGGATGTCTTACATCTTTGATGCTTGCACTGCTAGTGGCAGACACTGCTTGGCATTTCCATCTTGTTAGCCCAACTGGTTTTCCACTCTAAATGCAGACCTTGGTGTGGTTTATTCTTTACTACTTTACTCTGTCTCTGTGCTAATTTGGATTGAGCCTCAAAGTGGACTTTGTTAGGCTGGCTGTTGCAAAGGTGCTTGAACAATGCTGTGGAAGACAGCAACAGGAACTTGCCAGAATACTGTCTTGCAACTGAGCAAGTTTGAAAATTACTTTACTATTAGCATCAGTATAAGGAATTATGATATCCCTAGCTAGAGAAAATGAGAAATTGCAGGGGTTTTTTTTCCTTATCCCACCCAGCATATTTGGGGTCAGATGCAATTCCAAACAATAAAGGACAGAAGTGCTCATGTGGGTGCAACTAATGCATGTCATCTCTTCTAACTACCCCCCATGTATTTGCACAGCTTTCTCTATGATAAGAAATTATTGTCAGAGATATGCCCTTTTGTATTAGTTTGCCTTAAAGCATAAGGCTATCTCGTTAGTAAACAGACACAGGCAGGCTTTTCAAATCCCTACACTAGAGCTCAGGAGGGATTATCATATTGTGCAACGAGAATGAGTTGCGAGAGTTCACAATCTTGGGCATTTAAGGGGAAGGATAAGAGTGGTTTGCATGATGAAGGCAAAAAGCAGAGGGACATTTTGAGAGGATCACAGCCACACTGTGGAAAGGTGAAATGTTCTCTGCTGCTGAGTAACCAAAGAAAACTCTAGGGCAGTGGGAAAGAGCATGTGAACTCTTGAAAGAGGAGTGAAGGGAGCTGACTGAGATGGAGATGGGGAGGAGGGGCAGAGAGTTCCCTACTTTGAGATCAGAGATGTGCTGCGGACAGGGGACGTCCCTAGGTTAGCTGAGAAGAAACTGGGGGGATACAAGCAGGGCAATGGGCAGCACATCCTTCCCCTTCCCACCTCTCACACACGTAGCTAGAGAGAGACAGGGTAATGGGACCTGAGCACTCAGAAAGAGTCACATGTTTATCTAAAAAGTGGAAAATGGGGCTGAGATGGCAAAAAGACATCCCACCCTTCCCTGTCATGTCTACATTAAGCCCTGTACCTCTTCTGCCTCATCTTGATTTTTTTCCCAGTCTGCCTCTTTACAAACTACTCATAGAGCCCTATCTGAAGATGAACTGGATGTAGGGAGCTGAGACAGCTAGCCATAGAGATATTAAAGAATCCCCTTAGTGCCAATTTATTAATGCTCCTGAGACTTGTGCACACACAAAATAGATATATTGCTACAAGGGAGGCCTTCGTGTATCCAGAATCAGTCCTCATGGTTCCACTGAGATGTAATCTACCAATAAAAGCACTGCTTAAACAAACTTTTTTATTGTAGGACAGCTTCCCCCCACCCCCATTACAGCAACCCAAAAAGCAGTGCTTTCAATCCAGACATCCATGGGCAGATCTGGAAAATCATCAACTACTTGGCAGTATTTAGAGTTATTGTTTTCTAAAACAAAACCTAGTTTTGCTTGTGACGCAGTATGTCTGAATTGTGACATGCAGCATCCGTGTTGCCATGCCGTGCCACTGTGTGCTGCAGCACGCCCAGACAATCCCACAGCCCAGCTGGTGCAGCACAGAGAGTGCCAACAGCAAAGGGTGCCAGGCAAGGGAGTGGAGGGATGGTGATGGAGGTCATTTCACAACCTAAGAAGGCATCTTGGCTCTTTTGGCTATGACATGACCTCTGCAGAAGCCCAGGATCGAGAGAAAGTGGCTCTGTCATTCTGTCCCTCTCAGGGCTGCATGGGTGGACAAATAATTGGCTGTGGCCCAAAGTGACTCCCCAGGAGCTTTGTTTTATAAATGAAAATTCCTTTAAACTTCCCCACTAGTAGTCCCTTACATCTTGGAACCACGAGTTGGCAAATGAAAAACTGAAGCTCACTGAGAGAAAAAAATGTCCTAATAGAGACCAGGCAGCTTATAAGACTTAGAGAGTCTTATGCATGGAAATACATTGTCAATTTTTCAAGGATCCCATGAAAAAGAGCAGGACTTTATTGAAAACTGATTCCTCATAGTAAAACACCTGATCCTCTGATAGTTTCTTTTTGTGACTCCCTGAGCTAAGCAAAGATTGTAAGTCTACACCAGAGATGGACATCAGTTCTGGAGATGAACATCCATGCTCACAAACTGAGGTGTAGGATCAAGGCCTCTTTTCTTAGCTCTTCTCAGTTCTTCTTGCATGCAGTGAAGTTTTTGCAGTTTCAGTCCAAGTACTTTAATGTTTCCTTATAGATCTCTTGATTTTAAGACTAAAAGGGGGGATTAGATGTCCACTTGACTTCTTGACTACAGAAGACCTGAAAATTTTACTGCCTACATCTCACTTGAACACAGTAAAATGAATATGAGTATTATACATCTTCCAGAAAAAAAATCCAACCTTAATCCAAAGATGAGAAGACAACAAACTCTTCCTTCCCTTAATAGCTTGTTCCAGTAGTCAGTCCCTACCTTGTTTGAAAATCTCCTCTTGTCTCTACCCTCTTTTAGTTTAAAACCATTACCTCTTATCCTGTTGCAACAGGCCCTGTTAAGGTTAGTTTATACAACCATAAAGTCTCAGTATCTGCTTGTTCTCAGCCCTACATGTGCTTGGATGGGTACAGACACACTGGCAATGCAAGGTTTGTAAGTAGAAATAAGTCTTTCCTTAGGCAAACTACTGTAATTGGAAATGGCTGACACTCTCTTTGGTCTGTAATAGAAGCAGCAAGCTTTTAAATTAAATACAATTTGAGAACAATTATCCTGAGCACAGGAGGAGTTCAGAAGTCCTTACACATGTGGAAAGGGCACTTTTTCATATGGTTTATTTTCTTTTAAATATGGGAAAAATAGGGAGAAAAGTAGAATTATGTTACTATAGCCCTCCCCAGCAGCCTTGCAAAGCCAGAGACCAAGAAGGACTCTACCTTCAGTGCAAGCCTACAGCCAGCTGTGCAGCTGGGATTTGTCATAATGTCAAACAAAACATAACCGCATGCCATTCAAAGGCATTCCATGGGGATCTTCAGCTCTCAGTGGCACAGCCACACCCAAACTGGGTGGTTTGCAGGGGAAATAGCTTATGCGCTTTGTCTAGGGCACAATGCTGAAGAGCAGATATACCATGCTGCTACAGGTACCTCTCATATAACACGCTAGTATAGGATTGCAGTTAACATGCTTATTCTATGTTTCTTCTAGAGCAGCCTCAGGATCATGACCAAAGCAATAGAGACAACACAGAAAGGGAGGATTTGGGAGGGCTTGATAGGCAGATGGGTGATGGGTTCACCATGGGAAAAGTCAGACTTTCAACAGTGCTTTTCAAAATCTTGCCTACAGTAGCAAATGCTGCAAACCCATGGGCTGGTGAGGAGCTAGCCACATGCAAATAAGTCCACCCAACTCAGTTATTTTCAGTTATAAATATGTTTAAGATTGTTGTCACAGAAACCAGTACCATATTATGATCTCGTGCATCTTATGTAAAGCAAGGTAAAATCAACACAATAATCAAACATTCACACCAAGAACACATAAACAGCACTTTTGTGGTCTTTATTCACTAGAAAAAGGTAAATCAACATACTGATAAAAATAAGAGACTTAGCAACCCTGCTTTCCTGATGAAATCAGAACTGAGAAGCTTCCATTCTCTGAGATATATATTTGTTGGATTTTCTTATTTTATTTTTCTTTTACTAATCTCCCCCAGCTGCCACAGTTCATGACACGCTTAGCAGAAAGTCAAGTGTAACTAAAGGAAGAGCAAAATTTCTCTCTGTTGGTCTCACTTTCAGTATGACACATTTCACTTAATTTTTATCTGATGCAACCACTGGAGTAGACAAAGAAAATCTCTAGCACTGAAGTTCTTTGCCAGGAAGTATCAAACTTCTTTTTTTTCTTTTTTTTTTTTTTTCAGAAGAGACTAACACAAACTGTAGGTAAATGAAAGAGAAATATTGTCCTGTTAATTTATCCTAACAGAATCCGATGAATTTTCTTCCTAGATGGATTTGATTTTGTATGAAAGATCAAAGATTTGCATACTGCAAAAACAGACTTCTGATATTATCTTAACCTGCTATGACTGAAGTTGCAGGGAGGCAGTTGTATTGTTACAGTACAAAATGCAACTGAAAATGGCAAGTGATTCTGTGCGAGCTCTTATTGTGCAAAAGTGACTTGACCAGCTATGGAAAAACTTGGGACAGTAATAGCAAGTAACTCCATTGCTTGGTTTATTTTCATAGTTTTGCATCATGTTAACCCAGTTCACAGAGACAATTTAAATTCCTGTGTAGCTCCACAAAAGTTTCATTAGCAGACCAAGGTAAAACTGATCTGCTGTCTATCATAATCTCTGATGATAGTGTCCAAATTATAGCCTTCAAACTTAGCTTCACTGCCAGAGAAGCTGCATGCAAACTTCCCACTTCATTAAAATTTGTCTTCTGCAGATTAATATTAGAAGTGAGGTTGGATTCAAGAGCTGACCTATTTCCCTTTTTCTTGACTGTTAGGGGAACTAAGGTCTGAACTTAGAAGCAGTTCCCTTGACTGAATCAAGGCCACTGAACAACACCCACTTGGGAAATTTGGATACGGATGAAGACCGTGTCTCAGGTCCTTTCCCCAAAAAATTTAATGCTAACTAATTGTGCACAAATCTCCTTTTTCTCTTATCCATTTCAGCAAAATACACTTTTGGAGTCAAAACTAAAGTTTTATAATTACACATTGATGAAAGATTTACTCCTATAAACAAGTTAGTGAATATTATCAACTACATTGTTTTAGTTTACAACAGACGTGAGCATTTTTATACCATTGGATGAATCCACTACTCTCCTGAAAAATAAGAATGTGGTTCTCTAATTCTAGCTTGTACTTCTTATTACCAAGGCTTTTTCTACCTTTGAGAAGATGGAATCAATCCTCATAAAGCTGAGTCCTTAATTGTCCCCTACTTTACACTCCAAAGATATGCAATGACTCCTGTTAGGCCTTTGCAGTGTAAAGCAGCCAAGATGCTGCTCTGTCCCAACCCCTACTGCACCTGTGTCAGGAGGGTACCTAGAAATTTCCATGTGCTAGAGAGCTGCTGTTCCCCCTGGGCTCTACTTCACAGTTTATTAATCCCTGATCAATGTTTAGCTTCTAACTTCAGTAAGAATAGCTCACTCCAGCCATGGCTCAAAAACAGATGTGATTATGGCTTGTTAAGATGTATGATGTGCGAGATTTTAGCACACGGTTTTGAGGGGCTTTTAACAGAAGGAGAAAGGTAGAAGCCAGGAATACACTACAAAGAACACAATAAATAACTGAACCCTTCTTAGGCAGGAGAGATAGAGAAGTGGCTCAGTCCTCTGCAAACAAACTCCTTAGTAAACATGGCTGGATCACTTCTCTCTTTTAGAAAGGGAGAATGAAAGTCACTATTTTAGGTTGTTCCACTGTTAATGACAGAAGCAGAAAAGATGTGACTGCAATCCTCCCAACTCCATAAGCTGCATGAAAAATTGGAGCAGCTAAGGAGCAATCACCACTGTCAAACACAATTCCAGACAGGTAGGGACAAAGCTAGCATCATCTCATCACACACACACAGGCACAGGCACATAAACACACACACATACACGGTCTCCCTTCACCTCCCTCAGGAAGGAAAATACCAGCCTCCTAGATGGGATGCTAAGCAGCGATGGGTGCTCAGGGCTGCCAAGAGCCATGGGGAAGCCCATACCAAGCCTAATGGCAAAATCACCAGGCTGTGACAAGGTGTCTCTCCTCAAGAGCAGTAACCCAAGTCCCTCTAACAAGTTGCATCCATTCGGGGAGCACCTGACATGCAGGGCTTCCATTATCAGGCATAACAGAGGTGATATTTTGGTACAAGTTTTTGACAGCAAGGTCAGTGCAAAGGACTGACGGAGAGCTGTGCCGCTTGGTAGAAGTCTCCTGGTAGTCAACAGAGCTGAATAACTGAATTTTTGTTTGTCTGAAGTCCTAAATAAAGCACTGCCAAAAAGGAGAGGAAAGTGAGAAAGGACAGCATTTTCCTCCAAATTAAATCAATTTTTGGGATGTTCTTGATAGACTGCAAAGTTCAAAATATTTCCATTCCGGTGTAGGTCTTTTGAATAGAAAAAGGGCATCTGAAATAAAAGGCAACACTTTAGCACCATGCATAAACATGCTTTTTTTGTTGTTTGGTTGGTTTTGCTTAATAACACAGAAATTAAGGCAGCAGCTTCTATACTATTCCATACTAAAATATATTAGGAAAATTTATAGGTGAGGTTGGAAGTCCTCAGAAATGGCACTCCAAGAGAAAAAAATGTGAGCCCTTGTCTCCAAGGCACTCACTGTGGGCATCTCAGACTCCATTTCTGCCCCTCATTGAGGAAATGGGAACATCAGGATCTCCCTGAGTGTATAGGCACAGGGTGGTAGAGCTCCCTATAGACAAGGGAAACTCCCCTAAAAATCACCACCTCTCCAAACCATGAAGCTCGATACCAAAGAACTTATTTGAATAAAGCTGTTTAGCAAACTCAGATTAATGGCAACAGAGTGACTGAAATACCCTTTTCTTGTGAACAATTTATTGCTAATGAAAGGAGAACCTGCCCAAGACAGCATCATCTCCAAAGGTGTTGTAAGATGGTCTCTTCAGATAGGTACCATCAAGTGCAAACCATTGTCTGAGATGTATTTGTTACCAATTATATTAACTCCAGAGTGTTTAGTGCATCCCAGATGGCCCAAGGAATGTGCTGGCT